>NW_026851268.1:600000-779713 GCF_030913485.1 Colletotrichum godetiae
TTCACCACGATCTACTACTTCAGGCCTGCCTGATACCCTCCCTTGCACTTGGTGCCCCTGGGCCTCCGATCCCATAATTCGATCAATATCAGCCATTTGTTTCTCGAAGGGCTTCGATCACATCTCTGTTATCTTCTGTGCGTGTATTGCAGCGGAGAACAAGGAGAAACTCTACAGTGCCATCGCCACCCCAAGATGGCGACCGAAAAGGACGTCCATGATGGTGTCTCGACGCCCGAGACTACCCAGGTCCAACCCGAAAGTCGTGCCGAGGGCCATGCGGTCCCAGGCAAGCCTGGAAACGCCATTGGCGAGGGCCATCTCAGTCACGGAGGTGCGGTGCGCGACGAGGACTTCTACACCCGTAATGGACTCAACTTCGAGTCCTTCAAACGCCGAGACTATGGTCACGGCATCGTCGAGCTCGATCGTACCATGAAGACTCGTCACTTGCACATGATTGCTATTGGTATGGAATTAAGACGTTGTTTACACATGTACCTTTGCTAACGTTGTCATCCACTCAGGTGGCTCCATTGGTGCTGGTTTCTTCGTCGGGTCCGGAGGTGCCCTGGCTACTGGTGTTTGTTTTGCCACCAGCCTACAAGTACTCGAATTTCCTGCTGACCGAACTTAGGGCCCCGGCTCCATTCTTCTCGACTTCTCAATTATTGGTATCATGATGTTCAACGTTGTCTACGCACTTGGTGAACTCGCTGTCATGTACCCTGTATCCGGTGGCTTCTACGTATACTCGACTCGCTTCATTGACCCTTCTTGGGGCTTCGCGATGGGATGGAACTACGTTTTCCAGGTAAGCCCTTTTGCTTTTCAGCCTACACGAGTCTCCTTTGAGCATCCCGACGTATCTGACTTATGAATCACAGTGGGCAATTGTCTTACCTCTCGAATTGACCGTGTGTGGTCTAACAATCAACTACTGGGAAGGGGCTAGAAATATCAGTCTCGCTGTTTGGATCACCATTTTCTGGGCTGCAATCACCTTCATCAACGTCTTTGGAACTTTGGGATACGCCGAGGAAGAATTCTGGTCCTCCCTTCTCAAGCTTTCGGCCATTGGTAAGCTCCCATTTTCAGTGGCATTTTCAAGTACTTACACCTTCTGTAGTCATTTTCATGATCGTAGCTCTGGTCCTCGTGTGCGGTGGTGGCCCTGCTGGCGGTCGTTATGATGAGTACTGGGGTGCGCGATACTGGTACGACCCCGGCGCATTCAAGAACGGATTCAAAGGATTCTGCGCGGTCTTTGTCACCGCTGCATTCTCGTTTGCCGGTACCGAGCTCGTTGGCTTGGCCGCAGCCGAATCCAGCAACCCCTTGAAGTCCTTGCCAGGTGCCATCAAGCAGGTCTTCTGGCGTATCACCCTGTTCTATATCCTCGGTCTCTTCTTTGTTGGCCTCCTCATCAGCTCCAACGACGAGAACATTCTTGGTGCCGACAACCCTTACGCCGACGGTACATCGCCTTTTGTATTGGCCGCCAAGTACGCTGGCTTGAACGGTTACGATCACTTTATGAATTCCATCATCTTGGTGTCAGTCCTCTCATTGGGAGTTTCGTGCGTCTATGGCGGCTCCCGTACTCTGACGGCTCTTGCGCAACAGGGCTATGCCCCTAAGATCTTTACCTACGTCGATAAGTCTGGCCGCCCTCTACCGTCCGTTGCAGTCCACCTTGTCTGCGGCGCCCTTGCCTATATCAACTTGGACGCAAGTGGCGAGACGGTCTTCAACTGGCTCCTCGCCATGTCAGCACTCGCTGCTCTGTTCACTTGGGGATCCATCTGTTTGGCTCACATTAGATTCCGCAAGGCTTGGGCTTACCACGGACATACTGTCGATGAGATTCCTTTCAAGGCTGCATTTGGTGTCGCCGGGTCCTGGGTCGGGTTGATTCTATGCATCCTTGTACTCATTGCTCAGGTAAGCTTTACCCTTCCCCAATATCACATGCCGAATTCTTTGGTACCTTGACTGACTTCCAACGCAGCTCTTCGTTGCAATCGCACCCGCTGGGCAGGGCAACGAGCTCAATGATGCCGCTGGATTCTTTGAGGCTATGGTTACTGTTCCTGTTATCATCGTCTTCTGGGTCATTGGCTTCGCCTGGAAGCGCACTGGCTGGCTTCGCACCCACCAGATGGATGTTGATACCGGACGTCGCGAGCTCGACTGGGAGGAGATGAACCGCTACAAGGCCGAGGTTGCTTCTTGGCCTACGTGGAAGCGCGTGTACAACAGGTTCTTCTAGACCTGTGCTAGCGCCACAACACCCAAGGACACGCCTGTGTTGTTTCTTGGCATCAAAGAAAGCACTATGTCACAGCTAAATACACAATGGGCAATCTGGGCGAAGTTTAGTTCAGTATTTTGTACTTAAGATACCACACGCAGCCTATGGCTCTTACCAATCTGATTTTCATTAAACTGAGGGTCAACTACTCTTATCTCTTGGGTAGAGTTTCCATCTGACCGTCATCCTTAGCCTGTATCTTTGAACCTCTTGTGCAAACTAACCTGACGTTCCATGGGCTAGAAAGCACGAACGGGAAACATGGTTACCAACTGCAAGGCAGTCTGATCGCTATTGATCTTGCTATTACAGACGATGATTCTCACTTTTAAGAGAATAGCCTGTCGAGAGTCCGGGCCTCTGGATGGATAACAAACCGCGATAAAATTGCAGGAGTAGTCAACCCAGTTTGACTGTCAGGAAGCCTCTGGAGCTCGAAATCCCATGCAATATGTATGCGGGCTAGCTGGGAGGGTGTGTAAATGGTGCGTTGGAAGTACATGACTAGTAGTACTTAGGGCAGTGTTGCATGCAGTCTTGGCTCGTATGCGAGAGAAGTTGTTTAGAATGTTTCAACTTCCCGCTGTTTTGGGTTCGAGGTAGCTACGAGAATCCTGCAGGCGATGCAGCGAACGACAAGCTCGGCGATCTGGGCGCCATGCCTGGGCGGCTTGTCAATACTAAGGAGTTAAGAGACTACCCGAGACTACCAGTAAGCATGGGCTGACTCGAAATTGGTGGATTGTTGGATTCGGTATGGTTCTATTTCGTGGAGAAGCTAGCTATGTGTGCGCTGATGGTTGGGTTTGCGAACCAAATTGGCCAATTCATAGTGAATCGATGATATGTATGTGCTGTAGACGATTGATTTAGGAAAAGTCATCCAAGTAAGAAGCTGACCTACAACTGGTAGCCTATCTCGGTTCTCGGCAATACCTAGGATGTCACCTGGAGAGACGAAAATCGAGGCTTTCCCACAACGACCGTCATGATCAGACCAAGGTTCCCTTTCACTCCAACGAGAGCCCAAACCCACGGAAAACCACAGCTTCGCACCGTTTCAAGAAATCAAGAACATCAGCCTCAGTATGCCAAGCATCATTGAACGCAGCGCTAAGACAGAGCTCGCCCCTGAAGGTACCCAAAAACAGACCCAGCCCGTTCCCCAGCTCCTCGCCAGTAACCCACGGATCGTACGCCTCGATCGCACCCGTCTTGGGCGCGATGATGCCGTCGACGCGACCCATGCTGGAGATGGACACCGAAGGATGTTCCTTGGGCGGCGGCACGGGAAGCGGGTCAGGGGACAGAGGGACCGTGGGGTTCCCGGCGGCCCAGATTGTGGAGGCTAGGGCATAGTGCTCTTTATCGTCTTTGACGCTGTGGTAGAAGTCCTTCATTATCTGGACGACGGGGAGGAATTCGTCCTTGTTATGGGATGAATTGGCATCGTCGTCTGAGGCGGGGAGGTCCATGTCGACGATGAGACTTTGCCCCGGGACCGAATGATACAGCGCAGCGGGGTGTTTTGCGGAGTTGAACGGCGGCTGGCAGCTTGCGCGCTCGTTGCGGAGGATGTAGTTCACGTAGCGCACGCGTTTTGCCTCTGGGCCGCGGGTAGATGATGGTTGGATGTCGCGGACGACGAGGGCGATGGCGGCGTGGAAGGCGTGGGTGACTGTCGCGCCGGCGGATTTGCATGCTGCTGTGAGGCGGGCTGTTTGCTCTTCCGTGAGGGTGATTGCGACGCGCTGGTGGCGGCCAGGGAGGAGTTTACCGCGGCGGTAGGGCATGTCGATGAGTTGGATGCCGGATGGGGGGTTCATTGCTGCGGATTTCTGGGCGGCCATAGTGGCTAAGCGTTTGGTTTGGGATTGGGTGAGGGTTGGGGGGACGCTGGCTGCGATGCGATAGGGGGGGCTGAGGTTTGCGGCTTCGGAGCCGGTAAAGGATAGGGGAGTGGGGGTGTTTGGCGAGGATAATGCTTTTGAGGCGTGAGTGATGAGATTGTTGAGGAGGGTTAGGGTGCCGATGCCGTCTATGATATTGTGGGGGGAGCGGAGGATGAGGTCGCGGCGGATAAGATTGGTGGTGTTGGATGGCGGGCTGAGGACGAAGAGGGTTGGGATCTTTGGGGCTGGCGGCTGTGAGTTGGCCCATTCTGCGCTAGTTTGTTCGGTAGTAACAGGGACAAGAGTCTTGTTGATCCAGGACTGCTGGTCGGCTTCGTCTTTGAGTTGCTGGTATGTCTTTGTCCATTTGCCTGTTGTGAGGTCCCGGGTGACTTGGGAGGCGATGGTGGGATGATCGTGACGCAGGGCCAGCCAAGCATTCTTCAAAGCTTCATCGACGCACTTATCGGCTTCGGAGTGGTTGTTGATGCCGGCGGTGTCAAAGGTGAGGGAGACGTGGCCGGTGATGGCGAAGAACATGAGGCCGCTGCCCTCGTAGAGGATAGGCATGGCGGAGTAGAACTCCTCGACCTCGTCGATGCTTCGCTGCCATGTTCCAGATGACGTCTGAGTCCAGACGAGCTCGGGGTAGGGCGTATCCATGGCTGAGGGAGGAATGTTCCAATATGTTTGTTGTTCACAATGAAAGATAAACAGCTGATGAGTGATGGCAGCGGTGTGATCAGATCGTCAACCTAGTATGTAAAAAGTCAGCTTGATGGACGTCGTCGCTCTTATACCTGGACTCACCCATGTCAGAAATGTCTAGAGCCGCAATATCGGGACCGTAGCCGGTGGCCAAACTCATTGCACTATTGTGAGGATGCGTTAGTTCTTCGATCAGACATGCGGCGTATTCGGGTTGAAATGTCACGCAGCCCCGGCTGCTGGCTGTGATGCCCGATCGGGATATGCCCCCCGCAGACCCCTGGTCCCACTGAACCGCGCTACTGGCCCACACCGCCCCGGGGTTTAGCCATAGTGGAAAGCATGTCCCGCCCCACCAAAGGATGGCCATGAGTGGCTACAATTATCCAGAGTTCACCCGGGGACAACCTCTAGTCGTCGTCTCGATTCCCAAGACTGGTCACCCCGTTGTTCTGGCCTCCAAAAGAGCATTCACACTGTAAGCTTTCGAGGGATTATTCGAGGATCTCCAAGTTTGGAACGTATACTCGTAAAGTTGAATGGCTACTTCAAGTAAGGTAGCAGGCAAGATCAGACACCTCGATCCTGACAATGAATTGGGCATAACACCAGTCATTACTGATATTTTCCCCTAATTGCATTTCGAATTGAAAGGTTGACTTATTGAGCATGACGGTTCGATTGGATAAGGCCTAATAAAGGCCAAGGACAAAGAGAAAAAGAAAGTGAAGTGAGAAAAAAGAAGTTGACTGCAAGGAGACTCAAAAGCAAAAGCTAGAGAAGTCCGGTAGCGCCGCTGAACAGGATTAGATTCTTACTGGCTTAAGCTTCTGGGAAAATTTCCCGACGTCTGCTGTGACTATTGGGAAAAGAGCCATTCACTCCGTATAACCTGCTCACCTTAGGTATACCAGGTGGACAATGGTGGCAAGTGCAGGACGGGAGGTCACGCCTACCCAATGACTAACCCGCGTTTTACACAGCAACTGACTCAAAGTTAACAGACCATACGTTTTTCCTAATCGTCCGCATGTAGTAAATTAGCCGGCGAGGGTCTAAGATTTTACTTCCTGGACTAAGCCGCGTCCCATACGACGAGGCAAAACATTTTCGGTACGCGTTCCGCGTCTCGGCTCCGGCCAAAAACGAGCCCTGTTGTGTTGAAGACCTTTTATGAGACTGAAGAAGATGCGAAAAGGCAAATCGAGACGGACGTGCATCATTGAGGTTATTGTCACCCCGATCTGGAGGGATGGTAGTACATACCAAAAGAAGAACCAAGGAAGAAAAGAAAAGACTTCATCATACTTGAGGACTCGAACAAAAGATTAAGCGATTGTTCGGCTCGACTCTGGAAGAAAGGGTTCCACTGGCGCCGCCTAAGCCGCTCGGCCACAATTCCCACATCGCTTTGTGACAGCAGCAAAGGAGGACAGACCTAAGCGCCACCTCCCATAAACATGGAAGGGGGGTAAGTAACCTCACACAACACGATCATTCCATCGCCACCTCACCCGTCTCTGCCAACAATTCTTTTGCAAACTTGCGGCTACCACACAGGTTTTAGTTGAAGAGATTGTTTGCACGTGTGACAACAATTGACGAGTTTGCCTTGCCGCATCGTGTCGATAATAGCAAGCCTGCAATGCCATGATTTTAAATGAAAACCATCTAATACTCTAACGACCATTCTTTCAATATAAGTTGCTAAAAGGCTGCTGAGTGTCGTGAATACGACTTCCATCTACTTCAGAGTGGAGAGTATAGAGCCACAAAAGAAACCAAATCAACATTCCAAAGAATCCAAATCAAGCTCCTCCTTCCGCCTACGAATCAACAGCGTCGCCGAAGGATCAGGCAGTAAAACCATGCCATGCGGCATCGACTGTGGCTTGAACCCATCAGGAAACTTCCAATCATACTTGAGCAGCAAATGCGCCAGCGCAATCTTGACCTCGTTGGCGGCGAAAAAGCGTCCCGGGCAAGCGTGCTGTCCGTGGCCGAAACCGGGGTGCTTGGCGCTGGTGCTGACGAGGTGCGCGTTCTTCTCCTCGTTGGTGCCGCGCATGTTGAGGAAGCGGTAGCCGTCGTAGGTGGCCGGGTTCTCGTAGTAGTTTGCGTCCCACATGTGGGCGTTTGTGGCAATGATCTTTAGGCCCTTGCGGAGGACGAAGCCGTTAGAGAGGGTGATGTCCTTCTTGACGAGGCGGCGCCAGGTAGCTGGTAGAAGACACATGTTAGAGAGGATTTGGTCACCAGTCTGTGTGTGTGGGGAAAGGAGGAACCTACAGAGAAGGACGGGCTTCATGCGCTGGGACTCCTTGATGACGCTGTCCATGAGCTTCAGATTGTAGAGCGCCGTTTTCTTCAATCCCTCGGCGCCAAGCACGCGAACAAGCTCATCACGAAGAGGCTGGACCAGCTCAGGGTGCTCCGCCAGATCAATCATGGTCTGCGTAAGCAAATCGGTCGTGGTGTGAATCGCGACGAGCGACAAGGAGATCTGCGTCGTAGCCTGGTCACGCTTCTCGGGGGACTCCTTCTCGAACCACTCAATGGCATCGTCAAAGAGGTCCTTGGTCTCGCCGCGCGCTAGGGCTTCGGCCTTGATGCGGTCTCGGCGCTGGATGTACGGCTTGAGGGTCGCGCGGGCCTCAGCCAGAAGGGAGCGGACGCGCCAGCAGGCGGGGAGGAACCAGTGAACATAGGGTCGGGACCAGCGCGGCCACTGGCCGACTTCGTAGCCTACACCAAAGGCGGCGGCGGTGTAGTCTGAGGAGACACGGACCCAGTCTTCGTTGCGGCAGAGTTCCTCGCCCGCAAAGACTCGAGTAGACAAGCGCGAAACGATGCGCATGATATCTTCCTGGGGGCTGATTTTGTGCCATTCTGTGTATGAATGAGAAGGTTATTGATAGCTCGAGGGCAATGATGCCGTGCCAGAAAGGTTTAAGTAGTGGACTCACCAGTCGAGTCAGAGAGAACATGACGGAGGACGAGCGTTGATTCTTCGGATAGGGGCTTCGTAAGTTTTGCTGTTCGAACACAGTATTAGCACAGGCCTTTGAGCATTACATCTGAATGCGGGAAGGTTGGCAGCTTACTCAAAGCCTTGGTCAAATACTTTGTAACGACCCTTGAAAGCGAATTATCGCCATCAAAGGGCTCGAAACCTGGAATATAACCGTGGGAGTCCTTTCGAAAAAAGTCAATACTCTGACAACCGCCAAATAGACAAAGAAATTCGCCTCACATCTTTAGCCGGCTCATCAAAAGAAAGGTTTGGGTCACTGCGAAGTTCCTGGATGAAAGTCGGGGGCAAGACCAAGACATTGCCCCATTCCGTCATGAGCCTGAATGGGTTCTCGCCAAACTTGGCTCTGCCCTTGAGCATGAGCTCCTTACTTGTCTGGTAGAACTCGAGGATGCGGCGCGAGTTGGAAAACTCAAACGGCTTGAGGGGGTTGATTTCGGGTAACTTGGCGCCATGGTCGCCGAGGGCATATGCCAGAACGATGAACAGGACGACGGTGGCGACGTAGGCGATGGGATTCTCTGTGGGCGAGGGGATGGTGTACGGCGCCCCGCCCAATTCGAAGGAGAAATTGGATGACATGTATGCCGTGGGCGAAATGTTTTTTTCTTGGTTTTCTTGGCCTGTGTACTCGATAGGGGCACGGTTGCGTTCGTTGATCTGATGTGGGATTTTGTCGATGCCGTTGATGAAGGTGTTGTCTAGATCGATCATCCAAAGCCGGACGAACCATTGTCGGTATATATCCCATCTTTTGTGGTGATCGTCGTCGTCACGACGGACCTTGGCGAGTCCGCCATTGTGCGACAAGTACGACTAACGCGAGTGCGAAGTGGATTGTTCTGGTTGTGCTTCTTAGAGCCCCATCATAAAACCGAATCCAATCAAGTCGTACAGATTCGTAGTGTCAGTAGTTACAAGTTACTCCTACGCAGCAATACGCCGTGACGTCGCAGAGCTAAGCTTTCGCGCCACTGGGCGGGTACGCTAGGCGTCCCGTTATTCCGTCCGGCACCCGAAAGGTACTCGGAGGATTAAGCTGCATAGCTGCAAATCACACTGAACTCTGAAAGATTGTTGTGTACCCTGCAGCCTGCTGACGGAGTTAGTGCTGTATCTGCGCTTCCCATGCATTCCGTCCGCGTTCGTGAAGTGGACTCTTCCCCCCGGGGCCCCAGTCAACGGTGGTCGGATCTTGGCCGCTTGGTGATATGGTGGTCCAAACGGCGAGTCGTATTCGTATCTCGGGGTGGTTGAAGCGGTGGCCGCAACTGCCCGTTTGTGGAGTAGGAGTGTCGATCTGCCGCTGGTTCATGCTTTGAATTTGCGATTTACGACGCTTTATCGTCTTAGTGACCAATCAGCGGGCTTTGATTTCCAGGCGTCTGATGCAGGCCTCGTGTTATTAACTTGCGGATTTTCTGCCTTGTCTTTGGAGGTTATGTTGCCTTGTCGAATCTATCATAGCCATCAGACTTGCTGGTTATGAGTCAGACCTGCTGGTTATGAGTCAGACCTGCTGGTTATGAGTCGAAGATTTGAAGAGTCTAGGATGAAGACCCTCGTTCTGAGGTATTGAAGGCGTTCAACACATAGTTGATACCGCGCAGACGAGAGACCGGAGTCTGCGGATATTAACATGGCATTATCGCACATACTAGTAGGATAGGCCAGGTTCCCATTCATGCATGCGTGCTTCTGACCCTTCATGTTGGGAACTTGGGGGTCGGAATTCAGCAGCTACGGAATTCCAACTTCGCCGATGATGATGATCGGATTTGCCTAGAAAGGCCGAAAGCGCAACATGATCAATGACTTGAGGCGCTAGAATCACACAACGCTCCTGATACGAGAAGTTTCCTGCGGTAACACTACGGTCAAATGTTGCCACCAGGCACATATGAAACTTTCAGCGTCACTTGCGTCACTTGCGTCATAGAGGCAATGAGGCAACCCCCTTTGGATTTCAAGAGGACGCCGTTGGCGGATCGGCCCGTGATACACGGCACTCAAAGCATCCTTCCGGCACTTGAGCGGACAAGGGCAATCACCAGAAACTGTATCGGAGTTGATCGTGCAATCGTGGACTTTGCGGAGGGGGCACCGACCACCTTGCATTGGCCACCAGCCGGACTGTGATGCTGCCCGTACAGTGACACCATCGGAGTCAGCGAGGACATCGGTTTCTGGTAGTACGGAGAATTTGCAGGTTTTGCGAATACGTCGGGATCGGAAGCGGCATGAGCTCCCGGGGCTTTAAAGGACGGTGTTTGGTCTTGAGCAATGCTACGCTAGTCAGCAGTCAGCCAGCAGAGTTGCGGGCTTTGTCTCTTGGCCGGATTATTAATGAGACTGACATTAACACGAAGGACTCAAGATGCCCCCTTCGTTTTGTCTTTAGTCCTTGGCTCTTCAACGCCTGCTAGCGATGGAACGTTGTCAGCTGTTGGGATTTTCAAGGCCGAAGAATTTCCACGACTCTGGGGCGGACTTTGCACTGCCACACTCCCATTGGCTCTTGGCTACTTCACACACGGCAACACAGCACCTCTTTAACCAGCTTGACAGTTTCCCCAAGATGATGCATCACGCTGCCTCTGCAAAAGATTCTGAGATCCCTGGACCTGGCCCATAACCGTGCTAATTTCACAGCTGCAAGACTGAGGCCTGTGTAAGCTCTTCAGATAGAGTGGTTTACGATATTCAACATCTGAGGGTTTATAACAAACTGTTTCTGGCTGTCAAAGGCAGATCACGAGAGTTAAGAGAACTCCGACAGCGTAGGTAGGGTTCGACCCCAAGAGACTACCGGGAGGGCGGCGGAAGGGGGGATGCCAGGGTCCTCGATTTGACTCGTTGAAGCCCCTTTCAAAGCTGAGCTAACTCCGCTAGGTAGTTCGCTGACAACGGAGCCAGTCTGTGTGGCTGTCCTCGAACTGGGTGTGGCTGTGGCATATCAGCTGGAAGGTCAGCGCAGTAAATGTCTCTGATGATAGTACGATATATCTTTGGTCTACAGGATGACCTATGTACAATGTCAATTTCGATATTGAAGAAGAGAATGTTCTTAAACAATCAGAGTTGCGACAGATTGCACCCAGGAAAAGACTGAAGAAGCTAATCGATGCCCGATTTGTAAGCCCGAGTCGATCATGGTGATATCAAGTTTGGTGACGCAATCCGCGGACCACGAGAGCCTACCAACTCAGCAGCAATAGCGATTACGGTCCCAAACACTATCAGTGCCAGTATGCAATGATTCGATGAAAGTAAGTTTCAGAAACATCTTTAGAGCCAAGAAATAGAGCCCTATCACATAAGGTACCTTAAAGTATGAGTTGTCACAACCACTTATTTTGAGATGTTGCGCCGTAAGAGATGGGGAGCGAACAGGGGTGGGGTCTAGCTCGAAGTGATTCTCATTGCTATGACGGGACTTTTGATCTGCGATTTCGTCAAGTGCAATTCACTACCTTGGGCATCGATAAATGAAGACGACAAAAGTAAGACAACATGCTATTCAAATCATGCTTCAAGAACTTCGGCTCAAACTGGCAAAAGTTCGGTCCGAACCGATTCACAAGACGCCGAAGTAAGGGAATTGGCAAGCCACGCTACCTAGCTTGATGCATGCATGAGGTTTGGTGGCTTGACACAAGCCATATCCGTACCTGTAAGATTGATGCTCTGGTGGAGTGCTGGATTAGTGTACCTTGTGTCGTGGACAATAATGCCTGCTGCCCGGGCAGTACTGTGTAATCAGTGCACGAGCCTAAACTCAGAGTATGACTTCCTAAGTCCCCTCCCTAAGCCCGGACATCTTTATCCTTTCAACGTTTTAAGACTTAACGAGTGCCGCTTGTGAACATCCCATTTTAAAAGATGCGTTAAACAGTCACTTGACGCGCCTCCTACGACGCTGCTCTGCATCGTAAGCCTTGCATATTCCCCGTTGAGGGTGTTGAGCGGCCGCGGCGTCACGTTTTGAGCACTGGCGAATGCCACGCAAGCGACGGTGTGGGGACGTCAGCACCGAGAATCCTATCACGCACGAGCCAAGCCGATGCCTAGTGAGATCGGAGGAACTTTCCAGGCACCCAACAAGCTTTCTGACAGCCAGGGTATAGATTGCACCAAACTCAATGAGCATTTGCCAGGGAAATTCGTTCTCTGCTTACGGTAGATCTGTGCAGGGAGGGCTTGGCGCTACTATCATGAGGAATAAGTGAGACTGTGAACGTCGGTGAAACGTAAGCAGAAGAACTCCAGGAAATTAGGTATGCCGAGATGGCGTTGCTTGCTTCGCTCTCACGTTACGGAGCAATACCTTAGGCAAGACGACGCGCAAGTGACGCCAGAAAGCCGAGCCGAACAACGGAGCAAACTTCGGAAATTTTTCATTCATGGCAATCCACTTCACCTATTGGCGTGTTTACGTGAGTCTTGACTGCCTGTTCAAGTACTTGTTTTCGCAATGCGCAGTTCTCTTTTCCGCAGGCACCGAAAAGGATGACTGTACTATTAGTCGGACAGTCGTATCTGCTTCCCCGATTAGGCAACGGCGAAGGAGTCACTGGTGGGTATGGGTCGCACCTTACCTTTTTGTCAAGGGTGGAGCCCAGTCAAGCCGGACCCGCGTACCTGGTCCGGTATCCACATTGCCGCGAGTCCGGGGAAACATTTTCCTTCGCCATTGATTTCCAATGACTGCGTATACACATCAGGCTGTCATATTTTCCTATCTATTTCTTTCGGAGAGACCTGACATATAAGGACCTCGATTCGCCACAAGATGGCCGAAAAAAGCAGGCAACAATTTCAACCTTTTCCGTGTCAACGCATCATGTCTGTCAATGCCGCTCTCCCTCCGTCCCAGCGGGGCCAGAAGACCACCCGGTCGGATGTGATGGATGGCCTAAGCAAACGACTCGAGGGTAACCCATATGATGCCACGAGTAATCCCAAGGGCATCATTGATCTTGGGTCAGCCGTCAATGAGATCATGTTGGAAGACTTGGCGTGCTGGACGAAGCGAAATGTCAAGAGGAGCCAGCTCAAGGAGTGTAAGTGGTTCCGCCTGACGCTGATGTCCATCAGTAGCTAGCTTGCTGATGTAATTACAGCCCTTGGCTATGGCGGTGCACAAGGCTCCCCCGAGCTGCCAAAAGCAGCAGCAGCCTTCATGAACGAGCACTTCAAAGTCCGCCTACCCCTAACCGCCGACAACATCCTTGCCGCCAACGGTGTGACGACACTACTAGACACCCTCACATACAAAATCACAGACGAAGGCGATGCCGTGATCCTCGCGACTCCGAGCTACGGGATGTTCGCCCGCGACGTCTGGACGCGCAACGGCGTCCGCGTCGTCGAGGTACCCTGCGACGACATCCCAGAAGAGCGCTTCTGGGGGGAACCGCCGCACGAGGACGGACCCATACAAGTTCCTGAGTTGGTTGTCCGTCTTGAAAATGCGATCCAGGTCGAGTTGGGCCAGAAGCGTAAGGTCGGCGGCGTGTTATTGTCTAATCCTGATAACCCGATGGGTCGGTGCTACGCCGCACACGTGCTGCTGCAGATCTCCCAGCTTTGCGCGAGGCATAAGATTCATCTTATTGTTGATGAGGTCTACGCCATGAGTGCTGGGGAACGATTCTCGAGTATACTGAGTCTTGGGCTCGATGTCAACTTTAGGAATGTTCATGTGCTGTGGGGGTTGAGTAAGGTGAGCAGTCATTCCCGTCTAGGCCTGTTCTTAAGCCGTGCTGCCGAGAGTGGGGCCATTGTCTACTTCGGCTTCGGCTTCGCATGATGAATCACAAACAAAACTGACTGACGCTCTTCTTCCCCCCTGCAGGATTTCGGCCTCGGTGGGCTCAGGATTGGCTTCCTCGTGACTTACAATCAGGAGATATACGAGGCGATGCGGGCGTCAAGGTGAGTCACAGCCTTCGGCTTACCAACACTAGCACGTGTGCGCCCAACCAGGCTAACCGCTGTTATCCACGAATAGCACATTCGGCTGGGTTTCTGCACTCAGCGCCTCAACAGCTGCGAAGCTCCTATCGGACGCAAAGTACCTCCGCAACCAATACCTGCCCCAATTCCGTCGCCGCCTAACCAAACGACGCACCTTTGTCGAGGAAGAACTGGAAAAGTACGATATCCCACATGTCAAAGCCGAGGCGGGCTTCTTTGTGTTCGTCAACTTGTCCGAGTGGGTGGACCTCCTGCTCGAGAAGCATGGCAAAGAAGGGGATTTCAAGTTTTTGGAGTACTTGATGAAGTACCGCGTCTATCTCGAGCCCGGACAGGTGAGTTTACTATCCTGGGGTGCTACGAAGCTCGAGTAGCGGCCCCATCGGCCCCATCTAAGTCTTAGTTGCTAACAATGGAATGATGCGTCGCAGGCATTCTTCTCCAAGCGCTCGGGATGGTTCCGACTCAACTTTGGCGGGGAAAAGGAGACGTTCAAGCTTGGTCTCCAAAGGTTGTTCCAGTGTCTAAGGTTGCTTGACGGCAAAGACCACTTTGACCCCACGATCGGCCTTCCTGGGATCTATCACCCGCCGCCGAAGGGCATGGGTCATCTCGTCGCGATTTGAGGTAACCAAGGTAAAGTTGGTGTTTTGGGCACAGAAAAAGTCGCCGCAGGGTGAAGGTATCTGAAAGGCTGAGTGCAACTACCGAGAAGCCGATGTCGTTGTACTTAGCGCGGCGACGTTGGCCGGAACTCTCTCAAGTCGCCGTGCGGCCGCTGGAGCCCTACAGGGCATACAGCTAACCACGAGATTTTGAGTCAGCGCTAGGCAGTGTTGGATGGACGGACCTCGTGCCTGCTAGCTGATGTGTGAGCACTCCTTCACACACGTTACTCTAGTATTGTTGCATTGTTTTGGAAAATGATTGGTGGGAAGCGAGCAAGGGTCTTTGGATCGACGGCGTTGACCGAAGTGTCGGGTTTCTTCATTCTTGGTTTGGGGGAGTTTTGTGGACCGTCTGAGGTTTTGTCCCTTGATTTTCTCGCGTTCGTCTTGTTTTATGTCGATCTCGGACTTGATGCCGACTTGCATGATTGACGTCTGAACCGTCTTCGGTCCTCTGGGTCGGGTTTCAGAGCTGTGTGTACGGAACCGGCGAGAAAGGAATTAACTGAATTATGGCTTTCTTGACAAAAGATTTTGAGAAGTTGCAATGCGAAATTATTGGAGTCGTTTGATCTTTGTTAGCTGACGTATTCGAGGTCTCTCAACTGGTGGACTATCTGCGAGTTGTATCTTGTCTTTTTGGTCAACTTGGAGACGAAGCCGTTGATATATTAACAATGTGGATGGTAAACTTAAGGTTCGCTCTGATGTAAGACGACTCCCTGCAGAATGTTGCCTCGAGTCAATACACCTGTACTGAGCTATGGAGCTGCGTGTGGTTTCAGTTGAGAAATACGAGTCAGAAGTCATCACGACCAAGTTGGTCTCCAAGTCAAATTATTCACACGGAGCGATGGTATATATAAATGTACCTAAGTCAATAATCAAGTCGACCGAAGGCACTGATCAATACTTTTGTTTATCCACATTACCTCAACTGCTGGCATTTGAACATCTAATTCTACATTTTCTTTGCACCATAAGCCACCATGCGTTTCCCAACCGTCGTAACCCTTCTTCCTTTCTTGGTCACAGCTGCTCTTGCCCAACAACAGGGTGACAAGGGTACGTTCAACTTCTATTAGATGGTCAATCTCAATGTGAGGGTGATGTACTGACACTAAATTTTCTAGGGGAATGTCGAAATGACGCCCTCATCTGCAAAAGTAGACAACACTGCCCCCTCTACCACTTAAGATAAACGATCTTGACTGCTTGAACTCTCTTACTAACGGTGTGTTGATGCAGCTGATTCTACCTCAACAACTGGTAAAAGATGCGGTGTTACAGGCGGCCCTTGTCGACCTATCAATAAGTAAAGAGAAGGCAGTTGAGACAAAAAGATTGGCCAGTTTGGGTGCGTGACAGTATTGTTCAGACCAACCTTCGCAGAAATAATCTGACTAGAGTTTCAGAAAAGTCCATATATAATGTGCTGGATGTCCATGAACAGATGCTTGACGTTTAGAAGCAGCGAAGGCTATCGAACTTCGTCAATTACTATCTTAATTTTGCTTCAAAACTTCATGCATTCCATGTTAACTCAGTCTTTCTCCTTTAGTAATATTTACCTCCCAGCATCTACAGGTTTTATTATGCTTATACCACGGGATTCCAACAACGGTGCCGGAAACCGCAATAGCGTAGCTTCCAATAGTGAACCCACCTCCGACATCACCCCATCTCAAAGACCACCAAAGAGATAAAACCAGGCTGGAAATAAGTCCAAAGGCTGAGAGCAACATTAGGATATAACAGCTAGGTACGAAAAGCCCCTGTTTGAAGTCGGAGGGCCTCGCCAGCGAACTTCGGCTCTCGACTTCTGGGAGGTTTGTATCGACGACTTCCGAACTTGCCCCTCTTGTTGCAATGGAGATGATGTCAGCTATGTAATAAGCTGTTTTCTGCATCAATCATGGGAAGTATTGTCTTACTGTGTATTTCCGGAACATGAAGTTTCAGACAAAGGTGCCTGCTCCGGACTTGAAGGGCCGTCGACGGCTTCAGACGCAGTCCCGCTAACTGAGCCGGGAGATACCTCGGGCCATTCTTGTTCCGACAATTTTTCTGAGACTCCAATCTCATTCGTGCGATGGGATGTTGTATTCTCGTTGCTGGTTACCGCTGACGATGCTTCTCCTTCCATTAACTCTATCTCTGTGATTTTGTTACTGATAGCCCAGATGAGAGTTCTTGTGTCATTGATCATGGTCGTCAGGAGCTTAGAGTTTCTCAATTGGAGAAGCCTACGAAACTTCCCGCGTCGAGACTCGGATTTGAACGGGCTGCGTGACTGTTCTGTCGAGGGCCGCACTCCCAACTTGTATTCGTCGTCTAAAAAGACTATTCGACGCTCCAGGTTGCTCATATCCTCGTCAATAGCATCATGAATTTGGTTGGTCACATGTTCCAGATCCTTTGGGATAGTTGGTGAGTCGTCAGGACAAATAAGTCTGGATGTGATCTGTGAGTCCAACAAAGATAATTCCCGTTCTAATGCTGCCAGCTGCCTCGGCAAGTTGTTCAAGTCCGTCAAGCGACCCAGGAAACCAACGATAGGTGGGCTCAAGCCACTCAAGCCAAAGACAACTGAGCTTGTAACCGTTACGATACCAGTAATAGCGAAGGAAGTCATCTTTGTGGTAGATAGGAGAAATCGTAGGGTCAGTTGTACGGCAGATAGATATGGTGTTCTAGCAAGATCGAAAGCGAAAACAGAAGTAAGAATCTCACTCGTACTTAAGGCCGGTCAAGACACCAGTCAAGCGCTGCTACCCTCCCTTCTCGTCACCCGCAATTGTCTCTGCGTACGTCAGAAAAGGCGGAGGCCAACTCTGGACTAGAGAGCAAATGCGCTTTCCCCTCAGTCGTTAGATTGTGGCCGATTTCGTCGGTGGCCATCACGCCTATTTCTTACCAAGTATGGTTTGACACAAGCTACTTCATTGAGTGCTATGACGTGGTTGGTACTGTTGGCTAATAGCTACCCAAAGTCGGCGTTGCTGGTGTGTTCAAGGTATGTTGTAATTTTGGTTTCGCCCACTGCTCACCTTTGTACTTTCGTCGTTCGAACAGAAACAGGAAGTTTGTTGGGAAATGTTGAGGAGCATCGCAATGGCTGTTCAGTGGTGACGCTGCTGAGTAGCAATCATGATCTTGCGACTCATCTCGGATGGCATTGTCTCGCCGTGGTTGCCGCCCCAGGCATAGAGACTCTCGAGGAAGGAAGTTTTGGCTTCAGCGGAGAAGGCTCCATCTCCAAGACCAGCACCGAACTTCAGGCCGGGGATGCTGCTCAGCGATCCCAGCCATATTTGCATAGGCTTTCCTTTCGCGGTCTTGCGGGCGGATGGGGGCTTGTACGCCATAGTCGCTGCGTCTTTCATAAATGAGTAAGTCCTGCAATTGACTGACCCTCAAAGGTCCTTTGGGGAAGTTGTTAACTTTATGCTTAGCAGCATTATCGGAGGAGTGGCAGAGATTTGAGTCGAGACGTCTTTCTCTGGGCTAGATTGAGAGACTGAAATAGAGAAGGAAGATGAAAGCAGAGCACAACAGAGGTTCCAGATATGAAGGATGAGGAAGGTACACAAGAGAGATACAAGGACTCAGGAGAAGCTCTTGACGCGCGTCTCTCCTCGAGTAGGTTGAAATACGGAAGAAAGAGGGAAGTAGAGCATGACAGACGTGCGAGAGATAAGTGTTTTAAGGTATACAATACGGAGGTACGAGGGGAGGGAGAGTGAATGGAAATCTACTCGAAGGTAATAGGAGGGAGCCTATGTGAAGGTGAATGAAAGGGAATCTGCGCGATGGTTAAGGAGAGGGAACCTAAGGGACACGATGGTGAACGTAAGGCTATGAGGTGGGGAACGTAGTCTGCTGGGAGGAGCCATACAGTCACCGCCTATGGTCTATAGGTCGGTAGATTCCTCAAATCATCACCATCGGATGAGGAGACCGCTTTGGCGCAACAGTTGGGACTGCTCACTCCCGGTTACAGCGCAAGGTGCTCGACCCCCGGTGACTTCATTTTTTGAAGGTTCTGAGTTCGATTCCAGCTAGCGTACCCTTTTCTACTTATGTAGTCCCGCCTAATCTTGCCACGTCTAGGCATCATGTAAACTTACACGTAGGATCAGCCATATCTCTAGGGTAATTTTTGTGCTTAGTACCGGTAGGCGTGCCACTTTTACCTTTTGATACCACACAAACATCCTAGAGAGAAGCAGCCACGAGCTAGGTGACTGAACACTTGCAGGTGTCGGAGAAACCTAGCAGAAGGAACAAGACATTTGAGTCGACGACGAAGATGGCGTCCAGTGAGTAGGTGTCACCATTACAAGGGGAAAGCGTCAGTCACCAAGGCAGATCTCAGCAGGGTATCCTTTTTCCATAGTACCCATCATAAGTTATGCAAATGTTCTTTTGGCGTAGGAGGATAATCACATCTGACGGATTAGTTTACTGAGAGCATGGGACTACCTCCAAATTCAGCCATCCAGCCTCTACCTCACTCCATTCTTTGTGTTGATATTGGCTCGCTGTACCCTCCAGTTACCAGATTCGACGGCGGGCATTCTTCGCCTCATCGAGCTCAGCTCGGAGTGCTTCGTTGACGAGTTCAAGAGTTTCTTGCTCTTCACGACGGGCGATTTCAAGTTTCGCCAGCTCGTCGGACTTTGCCTGAGCTGCCCAAATCTGGAATCGCAAGCCCTGAATCGTCTGATCATGGCTGTCCTGGGTGCTGGACTTGGCCTGCTCTGGCTTACCTGTTGTACGTCAGTGGAAAGCCTCGAAATATGACTTCGATCTAATAGCGAAGCTTGACTCACCCGAACCATTCTCAGGAATGGGACGATAAGGCAGAATGATCTGATTTACAATAGACGCCTTGGACGCGGAGGCAGTAGCGGCGTTGTCGGGATGAGGAGGGCGCGGTAGAGAGAGTTGGCTGCTGTCAGACGCGTCGGATTCAGAGGGAATGGCAGCCTTCATCTTGCGTTCGCCAAGAACCGCGATCCACTCATCGAGAGTAGCAAGGAAGGCCTCAATGACAGGGTTAGGCTCGTCGATATTAGTGTCGTTGGCTCTCAGGTGCTGAAGGCGGGCGCGAATAATGCGGTCGATGACGAAAATCACTGAGTCGATCCCGAGCTCATCAGAATCATTCCAATCGCGGGAATATCCAGAGTCTTCAGAGAGGCCAGTGAGAGCAGCGCCATACAAGGTGCTGAAGTTCGAATGTTTGCCGGAGATGTGAAGGTTGACAATAGCACGGAAAAGGGCATTGCCCCGATTGGCGATATAATGCTGGCGAAGAGCAACATGATCTCTGCTGTAGACAGAATAATTGTTGGCGAATAGCTTCAGGAAGACGGCGTTGACTCTGCGATTGAAGAGGGGTTCATCGCCTTTGACGTAGAATTCGAGGCCTGGAAGGTCCATGATGGCTTTGACCCAAGGGCGATTATGAGGAGCCATGATGCTTTTGAGCTGGTAGCTAGCTGGTAATGTTTTTTCTTTATTTTAATGCTCAAGGCCCCGGTTGGAATAAAGGAGAAGTTGATAAAAGAAAAGAGTCGAAGGGGGGAACATTCAGGAGACCAGGCCAAGATGGGCTCGTTCTTTTGGGCAAGTTCAGATTTGTTGTGAGATATCTGTCAGGTGAGTGAAAAGTTCACGTTGAGGGTTGGGAAGAGCTTCTCACCAGAAATATGGCTGTGTCAGGCATCAGAATACACAAAAGTAAACAAAGAAATGAATATGCCATTATACGTGAATCTCCACCATGCCCAGAAACGATGAAACATCGACATGGACAAGATAATCATTAGACAAATGTAAAATTAAGCACTATTTGCCACGCATTAGCATCCCTTACTTTGGTTTCACAAATATTAAAAAGAAAACGTCGAAAAAGAGATTTCACAGAGGCATTCGAACCCCTGACCTTCAAAAAGCACCGGGGGTCGAGCTGGTGGCGCTGTAACCGGGAGTGAGCAGTCCCAACTGTTGCGCCACGAGGTCTCCTCGTCCGATGGTGACAAATGAGAGGAATAATTTCCACATGTAGCCTCGAGGCTACGCGAAATTCCTGAGGCTCTGGCTCGTACCGTCAAGAACGGCAAATGCTGCCTGAGCTTCCTGCCACAGTTGAAAGTTTCGGCTTTCACTCCCCGCTTTCGCTTCCTACCTCCTGGTCATGCATTCATGGGTCTACCTGAAGTCTGAAAAAAGTCTCAACGTTAAGTATCATATAATCTGCCGCATGTTTCGTTTCTTCAGTATGTCTGCAGGTCGAGACTCCGGTAGAGGGTGGCGAGTTAAAAGATAGGTTTTGTGGAGATGCTTACAATGAACTTTGAATCTATGACGGGAAAGTTTCAACAGCATGGGAAATTAACCGCATCTATCGGAAGATACAACTAAAATGCAGTGAATCTACAAAAAGAAGACCCGGCTGTTGTTGTAAGTGACGGTGGATAGGTGAGCAGTCGTCACGGGTTAGCTTTCAGTAAAGGTCGAGAAAGTAGTCATCTAGCAGCCCGATGTTTCTCTCAATGGTGAGCTGAGTAAAATGCATTCAGTCCGCTTAGCACCCTTATCTAATGAACCAGTCAATATGAGATTGAAGGTGATAGGGGACAGACAAATTGAAAAAACTCAAAGTCTGAGGGTGGCCCGAACTCAAGACCTCAAAAATAAATTGCCACCAAAGAATCAAGTTCTTTCTCATTTCGTTACGAGGCACTCGTAAATACTAGATCAGAACAAGTCTCATCAGATGGCGAAAATCTGAGAGCAAAAGCTGTATATATGGCTTTGCGACGCCACAATGTTCCGGAACCGCCCATTCTACATACATACAGGCATCCCCGGGATATTTCGATCGAAAATGTCAATGCAGGCATCGACTTCGTGCCGCTCGCATCTCACTTCTCAGGCGCACTAACACTTAAAAAAGGACCTGTATCATTAAACATTGTTGTACTGCCCGGTACGTCACACCTACACGCCCCGAAGCACTGTTTGGGATGGATGGATGGTGGGTCGTCCAGAAAAGAAGGTTTGCGGGCACGATTATGTAATGGACCCTGTTTCCACACTGTTATTCCAACTGCATTCCTTCGCGTCGTGACATCCCCGTCGCTTCATTTAGCGAAATGATTATTTTTCTAGAACTGAATACTTTTTCTATGACCAGACTCCGGCTTGCTTCATGATAAGTCTACTCGATTGCCACGACTACTCCCAGTGCTCGCCGTTCGCGATGCCGAGATGTGTCCCTGCCCCGCCAAGACGTTGCCCAGACTTCCAAGTCTCTCCTCACCACTCATATTTCATTCCGATTCTCGCACATCATGAGGCAAACGATGCGCTAAGACGCAGGATTGGGACCAAGGCCACCACCATTGTCATGACACCTTCGATAAGATGCTTGGCAGTGCGGGGAAGCTGGCTTGCAACTTTTGGCCTGCGAAAGCGGCACGCCGCAAAAGATGAAGGTGTGATGGTGGTGTTTATATGTCCTTTACTGGGAGGTCCAGAAAGCTATAAATGCTCACCTCTCTTTGTCTGGGCTTAGCATCCGGCTCTCCCGCTGTCAGCTCAAACTCTGACTATCAAAGATTGCCCTCGGCGCCTCGTGAACCTTCTCGGCCACTTCCGCCGCCATGAAACTCTCGTTCAACAACCGAAAGGCCGACCCTAATAGCAAAGATCCAGCTTTTATCCCGGCTGAAATTGAGGAGGCTCTTAAAGTTACTCCTGACGTCCGAGACTACGCTGGAGCACATGCGAAGTATGACCCAGCCGAAATTGCACTAGTACGCCGGCTCGACTGGATGATCATGCCCATTCTCTGGTAAGATGGTGCCCCATATCGAAGTTTGGCTTTCAGGGACTTTCTCCCTCGAACCTCGGTACCCGTCACCATATCTTCGATTCGCCAGCCGTCGAACCGACGAATCTTGGTCTACTAATCATCCCGTCACTGCCCATCGCACATCTTTGCTAACGAACATTCGAGGTTCATGTACTGGCTCAACTACTTGGTGAGAACGCTCAAGCCCTAAGACAGTTCATGGAAATCTCTAACATATCTTCAAGGATCGTAATGCCATCGCCCTAGCGAGACTAAACACCCTCGAAGAAGATCTCAACCTTTCCTCGACAGAATACCAAACATGCGTCTCCATTCTCTTCGTCGGGTACGTCATCGTCGGCATTCCCGCCAACATGGTCGTAACACGCGTCCGCCCGAGCCTCTGGATGAGCTCCTGCATGGGCGTCTGGGCCATCATCAGCGCCCTCACGGCAGTCAGCCAGAACTACACGGGCCTGCTACTCACTCGTTTCTTCCTCGGCATTACCGAAGCTCCGTACTACCCCGGTGCTCTTTATGTTCTCGCCACGTTCTACACCCGCAAAGAGTTGGCGACGAGGATATCAATCCTGTATACGGGAATATCCTCGCGACGGCATTTGCTGGCTTGATCGCGCTAGGAATCTTCCAGATGCACGGGATGGTTCGTCTTCAACGTCCCAATATTCTAGTACAAAGTCTGACAAATGACTAGGCCGGCATCGCAGGCTGGAGATGGCTCTTCATCATCCAGGGCGTAGTCACGTTCATCATCGCCATAATAGCCTTCTTCATCCTGCCCGACGAACCACTCACGACGCGATGGCTCACCCCTGAAGAACGCATTCTGGCCAACGAGCGTATCCTACGAGATACTGTCGGAAACACTGGGCAGACGACTACTTGGTCTGGTCTCTTCGAGGCTGCCAAAGATCCCAAGGTTTGGCTCTTCACCGTGATGCAGCACTGCCACCTTGGCGCCAACGGCTTCAAAAACTTCTTTCCGACTGCTGTTGAGACGTTGGGCTTTGATGAGACGATTACTTTGGTGCTTACTTGCCCTCCGTATTTCATTGCTGGAATAATATCGATTGCATGGTCTTGGTCTTCGGGAAGATTCAACGAACGCACTTGGTCAGTCCGGAACTAGTGATCAGAATTGACTGATTGAAGCTGATTGTAAATAAAGGCACATCACCATAGCAAAGACGGTTGCTGTGTTCGGGTTCATCCTTGGCTGTGCCACCCTCAACACGGGTGCCAGATACTGTGAGTAAAGCTCCCTCGCAACCTCCTCAGAGGCTTACTAATTAAGCAGTCTCCATGGTCGTCTTCTCTGTCGGCACGTATGCAGTGAACTCAATCATACTAGGGTGGGTCTCGGCGACTTGCTCCCAGACGAAGGAAAAGAAGGCGTCTTCCCTCGCCATCGTCAACTGCATTGCCGTCGCATCATTCATCTGGACACCGTATATGTGGCCCAAGTCCGACGAGCCCCGATATGTCATGGCGATGTCTTCGAGCGCGGCTCTCAGTGTTGCTACTGCCATGGGCGCGTGGGCGATGCGGCTCTGGCTCAAGAGTGAGAACAAAAAGATCCGGCAATCCGAGAACGAGAATATTCTGTTTTATGCGTACTGAGGGTTTAGTCACGAAAGGACTGCAGAGTGCTTGGAACAAAGATATTATTGATCATATTCAACGGATGTCTTTCAGCCTAGACATTCGATGACATAGCAGTCCCGAAAGTACCCTTTGCCATTGTAGTCCCCAAAAGCAGCGACAGGATGCCTGTTCACCAACTGCCACATCTCACAGTCTTCCTCGACTCCATCAATGGTCATCCTTATTGCACGGCCCTTCCTCCTCTCTCTCAGCTCGAGCTCTAACGCCGACTTCAAGTAAATCCACGCAACGATGTCAGGACCCGTGAGACCTGAGGAAATCAGCCTGGGAAGCAAGTAGTCGAGAACGGTGGTGATGAAGTTCGTGCCCTCTGACAAACTCGCAGCCATTCTGAGCAGGACATCCACCCGGAGAACAGTAAACTGCTGTCTTTGCTGCATGTTCATCCCGCATACGATGCCAAGAATGACCTTGGCTAGGGCATCCGTGCCAGAAGACTGGACAGACGGGTCGAATAGAGAGCGGAGATAACTACACGTCATCCTGCAGACGAGATAAATCACGTACTCGAGAGCCTTTCGCGTGTCACCGAAGCGGTAGGTAACGAAAGTCTCAAACGTGGCGCCGCTAATCAGATCTGAGTCCGTACCGAGCTTGACGACCGGCATGTCATGGGTGCAAAGCCCCCTGTGCCAGTTATCCAACCTGTGAGAAAAGACATCACACTGCCGCAATATAGTGTCTTGTGTGAGGTTTTCCTTGTGGAAGTCCTTGAGACGGACGTTGCGACGGTCACATTCGCGGCCCAGGACAGATATCAGCCACATGGCAACCTTTTCTGACGCGCTGCTGCCGTCGACGGTGGTATCTTGGCTGAATGAAGCCTCCATTGCAAACCGTGCATGAAGGCCATGTAGCCTGGATAGGATATCCCGAATGGCTAGTTGCGGGTCAAGTAAGCTCGAAATATCGTAACTATCTACGGCGTTGCAACTCGATCGCGTCGGCGTCATCATGAACCGGACATCGTAGCGAAGCATTCGCCAAGCTTTGAATAGGTCGGGGATAGACGACGCTGCAAAGTCGAGCTTGGAAGCGATGGCGTCGAGACCAGTGGCGTGGTTCCTGATACCCAGAGCCGTGCCGGCTTCCAACTCGTGGTATGCAAGCAGTAAAGCGGCGCCCGCGAGTTCTTCGCCGCGTTGATTTTCCACGTTTTGAAGCTGGGCTTGGAGCCCCTTAACGGCTGTGTCGTAGTAGATCCAGACGCTGCTGTCGTCGCATACCCGGCGAAGGACAAGCGGGTCAATGGGAAGTGGCTGCGTCAGCTTGATGTTGCTGGCGGATAGGGCTAATACCGCCGACCGAAAGCAGCTGCTCTGACGGAAGAGGTTCGGGAAGGAGAGGGCAACTGGTATCGATGGCAGAACATTCCTATCGAAGTGTTGAATGAGAACCTCCTCAAGAGGTATCGATATCTGACAGTCTACTGTCGGTTCACCTAGGGGGGATGAGGTAGACGTGGAGGACCCTGGAGATGATGCGTCGGTAACGAGGAACTCGTCCCAACCGGTCGTCAAGGCAGGGCTTGGGGCTTCTACGGGTGGTGTCGAGCTGTTTGGTTCCCCTCTTGTCAGCATCAAGCGGCTAGCAGGGTCCTCAAGCGGCGTAGGTTGCCCTAGTTCAACCGAGTTGATCTTTGACTGTGGCGTTCCGTGCTGTTGTTGAGATGCATCTTGCGCCGTGGAGGAACCAGCAGAAGTGTCGAAAAGTGGCCACGGTAACGTGAAGGACCCAGCGAGCCAGCCCTCGGCGCTCGTGGAGTGCCATGGGGGCAAAGGTGCCGGAGCCGGAGCTGCCAACGGACCATCTCTCGCCGGTAATTCTATGACATCTTCCGACGTTGATGGCTCCCGAGGGGCAGGCGACGACTCCCCGGTTGAGTTGAGGCGGCGACGTTTTCTTTGCTCGTCCTCGAGACGTAGGGCAGCCCATCTAGCCTCCTCGAATTTCCTCGAAGACTCGGCAGCCCGAGTGGTGACGTCTCTAAAGGTCACGGAGCGCTCATAACCACTGCACTTCACTCCTTTCTTAACGCAGGCAAGGCATTCCGGGCGTGTCTCGTCGCACTGGCTTACGAGTCAGTTGATCAGGACTTTTCACTAACCAAGGGGAACGGCAGGTAGATGAGGGAGGAAGGGAGGGATGCGTGGTGACCTTTCTTCTTTTCTTTTTGCAATTCTGACACCCTGTTCGCTTGCGAACAATGTCAGTCTTTTTGGGGCGGGAAGAGTAGGATTCCATGGGTGTTGTCGAGCCGAGACGGAGACCGTTGGAGCCAAGCTTTTGGCGGCACGTTAAGGTCAGTGGAGCTGGTGACTGTTCAAGCTGCTCGGATGGTCATTAGAAAACAGAAGAGGCACTCTTTTCCGTACGTCATTGAGTGCTACAAAACATGCAAAGAGGAATAACGGCCAGGACGAATGCCAAGAACATCGAGTGAATGCGCGCCAGAGAGCCATGGAAATGAAGAGCAGTCGCCCCAGATTGAGCGGATAACCGAGTGATGTGGGCTTTCCCTAATTTGGTCAGCGGGTGCGCCGCTAGGCCTGTTATGGCTGTGCGGAACGGCTCCACATACCAGTCTCCACCGATTCCGCACCGGCGTTCGGCGATAAAGTCGCCGGGAGATGAATCGAAACTACCTAAGTACTAAAGGTACTCCTATGCCAGAATTTGCTGCGTCCAGCCCCTTGACATATCCTCCCAACCCATGTTTTGTAGACCAAGACAACAAAAAGTTTCTTCTGGATACGTGAAGAGACCGGGTTTTAAACCAATTTGATGTGCGACAAGCATGTTCCTATCCTATCCAAGGGATGCACGACGTTTGTACAAGCAATGACGCTCAACCCAGATCTTCGAAGACGAAAGAACTTGAAAGGATCTCAATGGAGTCCAGGTAACGCGCTGACTAGAATGAAATGGTCATGAAGCTCTCATATCATGAAGATTTTGCAATGGAATACAAGTTTCGCCTTGTAGTAAGCTAACAGCCTAAGTAGCAAGCGACCCCGCCGCAGCGAGTTCTTGAAGCCTCTTATAGATCGCAAAGGCACTAGATAAGATATTCTCGTCTTGCGCTGAGTCCGATTTAGCCTCAGCCATAGGCACCCTTCCTGAATCAGAACCGGGAGAAGGTGGTAGCTGGAGCCAACCTTGCTGAGCCATCACCATTGCCGGCGTCTCCCCCTTGTCATTCAAAATACTTTGATCCGCTCCAGCCTTGATCAATATGTCAAAGATTGCAGTCGCGTTTTTCGCCCGCTTCTCTACCTCCGCCGGACCACTAAGGAGCCCGCTCAAGAATTCATTGATGGTCTGTTGTCCAATGGTGTTTGTTCCGATAGCCCAGCCCACCGTGAAACCCTGCTCCTCATCAAGGTCCCACGCCAGTACGTCGTTAATTTCCGCAATGGGCAACGGACTTGTCTTTGTGAGGGTATAGGCAACGTGCAAAGCCGTCTCGCCTTTGGCATTGGTGCCGTTAATGGAGGCTCCACAGCTGATGAGGAGCTCAATGATTTGCACGGCCGCGTGAAGGACTCCTGGGGTCTTTGTGACGTTGTGCATGTAGTCCGCGAGGAGACTTCTATCCATGGCCTCAGTAAACGGGCCGAAGACATCATGAAGAACTTTAAACGCCTGCCACGGTTTCGCCGGTGCCACAATATCCAGGGCAGCTACGAACAAGAGATACCTGTCGAAGCCGGTGGAATCTGCCCTCTTGGCGAGCAGGGCTTTGAGCTTTGTGATTTGCAACGAGCTCCTTTCTGTCTCGGCTATTCTGGTGGGAAGACTCATCACTGAGGCTGACAAGCCGAGCAGGATCGGGCGACTTTCATCCGCTGGTATGCCAGGCGAGGCGTTATACGGATCCGCTCCGGCATCAAGGAGGAACTGGAACATCTCGGCCGATACGGGGTTGATCAGGCCTTCCATCAGTAAGTTGACCTTGTCTGCTGTCGGCACGTGACAGCGCGTACCCTCTTCTGTCCACCCCGTCGACTCGGTGTATTCGCGATTAACGTCGAACCCTCGGTCGAGAAGGAGGCGAAAAATCTCTTGGCTGACCTCTAGATCATCAGGGTTATGGTCCATGAGGAAGAGTTTGATTACTTCGTGCAAACAAGTTACTTCGCCCTCGTCATTGGGCGGATATACCATTGATGCCCCGCGTTCAAGCAAAAGCTCAACGGCATCCCGGTCCAAGTTCCAGATGGCGGCCTCGAGCGGCGATTGATGGTCTAGGAAGACGTGAAGCGTGCCGTCCTCCTGGCACTGGCAAAATCGAAGTCGCTGTGTTGCCGGACGTGCCCCGTCCACATGAGCGCCCGCTTCCAACAATCGACGGAGGCCTTTGATATCAGTGCCTCTATCGACATGCCAGAGGAGCAGCGGTTCTGTCTGCAAGCATCTGTCCTTGTCGATAGGGATGTTCGGAGCAAGCTCTAAAAGAGTCTCGATCATGGCACCGCTGCTCGCCAGGTGCAAGAGACTGATCTGGTGATCAACGTCCACTGGCGTGCCACGAAACGTAAAGGCTTGCAGCAGCGGGTTCTCCAAGTTTGCGCCCCTTTTATGTAAGAGTTTGACGATGTCAATCTGGTCCTCCAAGACGGCGTGGGCTAGGACGGAGTAGGATATGAAGATCTTGTGTGAATCGCAGGCGGGGCGATACAGGCGTTCAATTGCGAGAAATGCCGAGGTCCCGCGTCTGACGGTCACATTTGATGGGGCTTGAAGTGTCAGATTGTTGACAGGGAAGGGAAAGTCGGCTGGGCAGGCAAGCGCTTGCGTTTCCTGCGCAAAGTTCGCATCGTAACCGAGTTTCAATAGCTCCTCAACCTTGCCGACGTTTTTGTTGATGATGGCTGACATCATTGCGCCGTATCCTTGCAATGCTAGGTCGCGGTGCAGCAAGAGACTACGCTCGAATGATGTTGCGAAGCGTTTCTGAGTGAGGGTGAGTTGAAGGATCTCGTGTAAATCGAGGTATTCGCATATGCCGTGCATAATGTCTTCTGCCAGAGCGGATAGGGAAGCCATGGTGCCCGATGGACTGAAGGAAGCTTTAGGCCCCTTCTTCTGAAATGATGGCGATAGGGTTGTGGAAAGAAGTATAACTCTGACAAAGTAGGAACCGCGTAGGGCTGGCGAAATATAAAGAGTACCATGATATCCGCGAGTGAGATAATCGAGACAGCCCTGACAGGGCGGACAGCTCGGATGCCGGCATGACCAAGAATTGCAACGAGGAGCGGCCAAGAAACTTTCAGCGCGGGAATAAACCCAAGAGCGAGTCTCCTTGGCAGCTGAAATGCAAGTTAGGTAATAAAGTCAAGTCACAAGGCAAACTGGGCAGACTTGACAGCTTGGCTGCCTTACCCCACGGGGGCTATGGAAGCCCGAATCAGGAGATCGCAACGTCGATTCAATTCCTTGGTAAGGGTTATGAGGGGTTTGGCATCGCGGAACCGCTCCGCATCACACTCTTTTTGATGCTTCCTCTCACCGGCTGCATCCAAGCAAAGAATCTAGAACAGCGATATCAGGAGCTGATTACGGCGATCAAAGCAAAGAGAAGTCATATTTCTTCTTTCTTTCTCTCACATGATGCATTTCAGTCAGGGACCTAAGATGCTTAAGGTCTGAAAATCCACTCTCTCATACCCAAGTACCTTGTGCCACCGATCTTCGCTTACGACTTCCACTGATTGGTTGGTCCATTCTCCGCCAAGTCAATTCCGACATCAGGTTATGATCAAGGGAGATCACTCACGGAATCTGGTGAGTGATGAGCAAGAAAAAAGTCAAGGTGATTCAGTTTCCGCCCGAGGAGCTCTGGGAGCCTGTTAGTCTCGACTATGTACTTATCAAGCTGGGAGATCATTACACGACTCTCGCCTCGTCGGCTAGACCTGCATCATCTGTGAACGGTGTACACACCTGATTTCCTTGATTTGAGTCCCGCAGACGGCATCAGTGCTTTCGCATTGATGCCGGGCATTTCTCTGCAAAGGGCAATCTATAAATTTCGGCATGATAGATCACGGGAGGCATGTGATGAGATCGCGAGCATGTGACTAGGATCGCTCTTTTTGAGGCCAAATCGTCTTCAGAACGTACGAATCCCTCCAAACTTCTGTCGAGAGGTCAAATGAGTGATGAGCTATACTGCAAACATGACGGAAGCTGTGGTGCATTGAGTTTCATGCGAGTGAGCGTCAATGCTAGCGAAAACCACGTCCCATCGGCCCCAGGCCGAGGCCCCCCGCCCGAACGTGCCCCACTTCCTCGTTCCAGCTCGCCGACCGGAGTGGGGTGACACACCGGCCTCCCGACGGTAGCATCGCTGAAAAAACACGTCAGGAAAGCTAACCACGCCCGGCCACAGAAGGATTCAAGGGAGCCCGATGGCCGAGAGCTAGTGCAAGGTACTTTCCCCACGGTCTCCTCAATGTAACATCTCATCTACAAGCAGCTAATCCTCCTGGCTTTAGCTTCGTGACTCGAGAGAAATTGTATCGCAAATTTAGGCAGCAGACATGCTGCTGTGCCGCAAGGCACCACGGCACAGCAAACAAATGGTCCGCCAACAAGTCATCAGTGAAACAATGAGGAAGAAATGGGGGATTCTTTCTTGGCGTTTGCTTTGGCTCAGAGTGAAAGTTCGCGAACTTAGACTATTTAAAGGGAAGTGGTATCCTTCTTTGTCACTGGCCCTTTCGGCGGGGTTTCTCGGCATCTGAAGCCATTTCTAAACAACAGTTGACTCAAAGCAGAAAGAGCGCTATCACGAGCCGAAAATCGCACAGTTCAAGACTAGATTCCCGATTGGACCTCACTCAATTATGCATCTCCTCAAACTTATTTCCCTCACAACGGCCATCGCGCCAACCGCCTTCGCCCAGCTGTGGTTCGGCACCACTCTCCCGACCTCCACAGCCGCCGACGAATACCTCTCCCAACATGTCAAATCCGTCCCGAGCACCCTCACCGGCGCCGTGGCAACCTCCCTCGCAACGGCCCTGTACAGCGTCGACCAAAAGTACTTTAACGACAAGGAGTGGACGACGGTCTACTCCCACATGTGGTCCGCCGCCGCCAAGGCCACCGACGCGCCCGACGTCGTTGCCTCGATGGCCGTGAACGGGTTCAGCTTGGACACCCAGCAGGAGGCCAAGTGGTGGCAGGACAATGTGCCGGACAAGGACGACAAGTGGGTTTCTTCGTATGTTTCTGATTGGCAGAAGGCGTGGCAGGATAACACGGCGGCGACAAAGACTTCCAAGGGCGATGCTGTGCCAAAGTGTACTGGCATAGCTATGGCTGGTGTTGTTGCTGGCGTAGCTGCTGGGGTTATGGCTGCGATGTGAGATGAAGAGTTCAATTGTGTGGGATTTTGACTATATCGTCGAGGCTGCGCTGTCTGTGCTTTAGTGTTAGCGGAATGAATCTCAAAGGGCAGAGTGAGGCATCTTACGTTGCTTCGTGTGCCTCAATGAAGCGATCGATTTCGTCCAGTTTCTTGTCGATCTTCTCCATTTGGATATTCCTCCTGGTCTTGGCGCCCCAAAGCTCCGAAGTTTCCATCTCAAGTAAGAGATCCAAATCCCGGTCCTTAATCCCTTCGCATAGAAACTTGATGTCCAGTGATTGGACTTCTGCCCTTCTGGCCTCGATTTTTCTCTCCACGGCGTTCGAGACCTTGACCAGCTTCTTGCGTTTCTTCTCGGCAGTGCTGAGCCTCGTTCCGAACGACGACAACCTTTGACTCAGTAATTCGTAATGGACTTGTAGTTTGCCGACGCCGGCTGTGATATCTTTCATGCCTTTATCATAACGTGGAACAAATAGGGCATGATCGCTGATGGGTGTCACCGACGGAACCTTGACTCCATCGTTGCCCTGCTGTACACTTGCCTGTACGATGTCTTCTTTGACTTCTGAAATGGCTGGGTATGCGCCTTTGCCGAGGTCTTCGACTATGTTGGACAACACCATCTCGTCAGAGTTGCCGAGGTCGCGAGTCGAGCTCACGCAAATAAGGAGGTTGCGACCAGTGAGGAAGAAGGAAAAATAGAGAGAAGGGTACGAAAATTTTCCTCCTATTCGTTGACTTCAAGGTGAACTAGGTGGGAGTCAGGACGGGTTGGGATATGTGGAACTCATTAAGGTGAAGAAGGTTCACGTGAAAACGGATCTCCAAAGGTCAAAGACAGTCAGGTACGAAGTAAAGGCAAGCACCGTTCAAGCTCAAGGTCGCCTTTCCCAAACTTACCCCGCGATTTCTCAAATAAAACATCGGTAGCCAGCGTCAGCATGGTCCAGGTGATCAAAAAAGAAACAAGTCATCTTCGTGATAGCATCATTTACTCAGGTAAGCACCGCTGTCACGTGACTCGAAAGAACGACGATTTGGTCCAACAACGGGACTTTCTCTGTCGATCATGGCCCAAGAGATTCACGCGAAGTTGAGAAAGACGGTAATATTCCGAATTCGATTAACCACAGTCCCCAGCTGAGGTCCCCATGTCCCATGTTCACCAAACCATTTCACTGCAGGGAAGCGACCAAAAGTTGTGAGAGCACATCTGATGTCCGTGACAGACACAATGAATCCAAATTCTTACTGGAATCTCTTACTGAAGATTAGTACTTGATAAATATTCCCGTCATTCGGATCCAAGGTATGGCACTCATCGAACGAGAGCACTAAAAGACTGGAAGGTCGAAGGGACAACTACGTTGCGGGCAAAGAAGAGACGCACGGATAAGTATTCCTTCAATAGACCTTACTTCATTTACTCGATAACATCTCACCAACTTGAACAGGTAATCTAGCACTACGTGTATCTACAATCTGCAAAAATCCATTCTCATTTACCCCCTTTGCCACAAGCCAAACTTGCCAGGTACGATCCAGCATACAGTTTACATCTACCAGCGCATACGCCTGTGTACAGGCGCGTTGAATAGCACTGGAGTTTCCCTTATTATCAGAGCTTAGACCTTGGCGTGCTCGCCAGTAAGCTCAGTTCCACCGCTGTGCGCCGAGTCAACAGGAAGAGCAGGGTGAAGAGCCTTCTCCATATCGTCGTCCTGCCCGGGGTTGGCAGTCTGGTACTCGAGCCACTTGAACAAGGCATACACCAAGAATGACAGGAGGGCACCAGCAAAGGGACCGATCCAGTAGATCCAGTGGTACTCGACGAAACCAACAATGACAGCAGGGCCAAAGGACCGAGCAGGGTTGATGGAGGTGCCGGTCCAGTTGGTAGCCGTGATGTGGGCGATGAAGACGGAGATGCCGACGCCAATGGGTGCAAGGAAAGTCGCGCGATGCTTCTCGACGGCGAGGAAGTATACCGTCAATACGAGCTGGGCGGTCAAGAGCATCTCGATGAAGAAGCCCTGGGGCACGGTGGCGCCGCCGCCCAGGGTGTTGGCGACGCGGAGAGGGCCGGGGAGGACTCCGTATACCACGGCAGCGGCAGCGATACTAGCGAGCAGCTGGGCGGGTACGATACAGAGACCTCGGAGTGGCTTGACTGCTCCGACGAGAACGAGACCGAGGGTGACCTGTCATGGGGACGTTAGGGAGTGTTTGAGGTAGAGAGAATGGGAGATGACTGCGTGTAACATACCGCAGGGTTGAACATGCCGCCGCTGACTCGGTAGAAGATCCAGACATTGGCGGTGATGGCTGTGCCAAAGGCTGCGGCGATGTAGAGCAAGCTGTCGGGGGAGAGCGTAGCTGTCGGATCGTCGGGGTTGTTTGTGACGATGGCGGTCTGGGCTCCGAGGAAGGAGAGGAGCAGGAACATGAATGTTCCGCAGAACTCGCCCAGCACGATGACTAGGAGGTTACGCTGCGGAAGGGAAAAAGGGTAGCCTCTCTGTCCCGCGGGAGGGTGGGTTGCGTGTACCGCATCGATTGCCTGCTTCATAGGCGTGTGGTGGTTGTTGGAGGTAGACATCTTGTAAGTGATGGTCGACGGAGGTGTCCAGAATGGAAGGATGACTGTGAGAGGATGGTGAGACTAGATTGTTTGATGGCTGGAACGAGAGAGTTCTTTGTGAGAGTCGATACCATCTATAAATACGTATCGCGGCTGTAAACGATGGCTGGTGTCGAGAAGTGAGGCGGTCGTCGAAGGTGCTTGTCATCCAGACCTCTGCCGTGACCGTCGGCGAAGGCGAATTTTCCCACGATCAGACGCATCACCGGGGGCCGGATTCTTCTGGTTGGGCACCAAGTGGTAGGGACAGCGTCAGTACAACGACGAGGAGGTTGGAGTACACGACATCAGTACTGATCTCGGCACGAGGGATGTTGTAACACGCAGAGCCGAGAATCTGTACCCTCATATCGACTACCACAAGGCTCCAATCGAGAAGGTGTACTTGTGAATCTGGCGATAAGCCACGCAGACTGTCTGTCACTTTTGCCTGGGCACCAATTGTATGCTGTGCTATTACGTGCTGCCGTGTTCATCTTCTCGAACGACTTCAACCATCCCAAGGTCAAGTTGCTCCCCCCTGTTGGGCCCCAATCTGCGTGTTTCGCTGTTTTGGTCGTGATCCCTAACCAGCCTCTCCCTGTTTTGATGGATCCGTCGCCACGATGTTGGGCTCGAAGCTGTGTGTCTCGCCTTGGATATTGAGTTGAGTCTTGAGATCGAATGAGTCCTCTGTCAATCGTATATCACCGGCATGGTCAAGGATGGAAGCAGTTGTTCACGAAAGCGGAAGGAGATGTACAATGCCGGATACTTCGCATTGGTCCGCTATGCTTATGGAAAGCCAAGTACCATCCTGCTTCTACAGTCTGTACAGACAACAGTCCAAGGTGCCGAAGGAGCATACTGTATTTCTGTCTACAAACGTACGCGCGCAGAAAGAGTAGCCTGAGATGACATTCCTCCGCGATCGCTCTCTGATGTCCGATCTGTTTCTGTCTCTGGTGCCAAGTCCGTGCGGGCACGCGCAACGTGCACCGTTTGTCTAGGTCTAAGCTTTCGGGACCCTGACCATGTAAAGCTCCTCCAGAATTGGGCTCGAATATGTATGTCTTGCTATCACAGTGATGATCTCTACAAAAGACTTGACCCGTCCGACGGACATGGTGCTCCGATGTCAGACCAGTACTATGCGTCTTGCCGCCCAACCGGGGACATGAAAACGGCCAGTCTCACCAAACCCTTTTCCCCATGAAATCTCGGATTGTAGAGCCGAGCCTCCCAAAAGAAACGAAGATTTCATCTGAATAAATCTATCTTGAGACTTTGAACATTACTGGGGCCGAAGCCCTTTCCCTCGGAGCCGATGTCAAAGGCTAGACCGGCTTTCTTGCCCCCCACTTTCCGCCACGCTCTACGCCAACCTCGAGACAATGTGCCATGATGATGGCAATGATGATGGCAATGATGATGGCAATGATGATGGCAATGATGATGGGAACAGGCAGTTGTCATTACCGGCATGCTTGGCTCAGGGTGTCTCGCCATCGTACGTTGCCAGTTGGCATCCTCGTCTTCTGATTGGCAGATCCCTCCGATGTCATGCTTCAGTTTGCATCTCCCGCTAGCGCACGTTGATGCGAACATGATTCGCCGGTGTGAGTGCACAGCGGTATCACCATCTGAGGTTGACAAACAGAACGCAGCATTAGGTTTCTCTGAACTCTTTTTCTTCGTCTGAACTGGTGGCCTGTTCTGTCCTGGTTGTTTGGCAATCGGGCAGGTTTTGGCGCCGCATGTCGTGCTGCAAACTCTTCGTTGTTTGTCCCACTGAATCTGGAAACTTGCGCATCCTGCAATCTTGGTTTTTGTTACCTGTGATATCCACGTGAGCTGTGTAGCACAAGCAACCCTTTCGCAAGCCTGGGTGATGAGTGGTTTGGCTGCTGATGTCACGGCCTCGTTCCCATGCCCAAATGCAGGATGCAGAACGGGCAAAAAAAAAGCACAGAAAAAGAACCACAAAAATGGCCCACCTCTCTCCAAAATTCCTCAGCTGCAGTATTCTTATTTTGAGAGAACGAAGTCATACTGCCCATCCATTATTGGCCGAAAATCTCTCCCGCTCTTTACCTCCTGCATGTGCGGGGGTTTCAAGTATGGCCGGCCGGCCTTGAAGTGCCACGCGGGGCGGACGAATGAAGGTGGTTGCGCAATAACGGGAGAGCTTGGGATCGCGGGTTCAAGTCTGGACTGATCGACATGCGGGCCGGTCCTAAGCGCTAAGGGCAGTTGGGACATGATCTACGGTGGGAACATGAGTGATCTGCGGGCCGGGGGTTAGCCTCCTGGATACCACCTGTTCATTTTGCGTGATGATGTTGGTGGTGAGGGTGTTTTTCTTGCTGTCTCATCCAGAGTACCGAGGACGGGCGTCAGTCTCGATGAAAGATGCCAGGAGTAGGCACGGAGGGCGGCAGGCTGTTCCAGATCTGACCTTCATCTCGAAACCCGAAGGAAGCTATTCACAATTGACGTGGGCGTCTCGCTGTTAGTTGCTAAGAGCAGTGTCTACAGTCATTCATTAGGATATTAATACCAGACAGAAGACCAGAGCCACTGCGCATGTTAGTGTCTTAAGAGAGCCAGCAGCAACCTTGTGACCATACCATGAACGATCTTTTTCTCAACGGGAAAGTCTTGCGCCACGAACGAGGGAGGCGGGGACGGTGAGACATAGAGTGAGACATAAAGCGGAGCCCTAGGCGTCAAGTCGCAGAACGTCGCAAGCTTGACCGAAGCCTCGGGCGAGATGCCCAACGTGTTGGGGGCCAGAAAGAAATGGCTAAAGAGGAGAGATCCGCGTCTGTCGGCTCTTGGAAATTGCAGGTAGTGGAGCTACTCTACGATGAATACGATGTGCGTGTTTCTCTACGAAGAACAGGAGCCAGACCCAAGATTACTCTTTTTTCAGTCTTCGAAATGCCTCGTTCCATCGTGGCAACTTCATGAGCTAGGCTTCTGCATCAAGCAGGCTTCAACCATGTGGTAAGAATTAGATGGCAGGCGCAATGTACCTGGTTGACTATTGGTCGAGAGGCTAGGACAATGACGAGGTAGGTGGTATGATGCAGGACGGACGGGATGTCCTGGTTTGAGGCGGGGTGGCGCTCGACATCGAGGTCGATCGTTTCGAGACAATAAGGCTGGACCCAGAAGTCTGATCAACGGCATACCCGGAATGGCTAGCCGCAAAATGGCGGCGGTCACAAAGAGGCCTGGAATTGTAAACTTTGAACTTCGGGCTTATCGTTGAACCTGCTCTGGAATAATCCCGGCGCATCTAGGCCGGTCTACTTTGATCTCTATCGTCAGGCAATGCCGGTGAGCGAATGCTAGTGATAGTTCTTCATGAGCTTGCTGATAGCCAAGGCCATCTCGCAGGCGACAGCACATACGTTTCGTATGGCAGCGTGGTCGGAGCCCACGAGTCTCGATACCTCGAGGAGTAAAAAGGTGGGACGAATGTGAGTGGGTTGTTCTACCCATCATAGGGACCCAAAACACGTTTATCGAAACACTACCGGGCAGATGACTACAGCTTTCTTTTGCCGTGGAAAAACGGGAAAAGAAATGACCCGCAACTCAGTTCCAACTGCACGACGCGAAGAATGACATCAGAGCCAACTTGGACATCCTACATATCAAGACTAGGTGGTATCAAAGGGAATGGTATCAAGAAGCAGTACGTTCAATTCCTAGAGGTCTGTGACCAACTTGAGCAAGCAGAAAAAAGAGTAGAAAGTCTTTGTCTCTGACATCCTATCCTACAGAGAGTTCCCTGCCCAGAATCCTCGATTTCGTTTATCCAGCATTGAGATCCATCGTCCAAAGACCGGAAACTATCACCCAGAAATCAATTATCGAAGTTTTAACCCAGCAGGTCAATCACTCCACCGAAAGCAAACCCATGCTGTCCCTCCCAGTGCTTTGCTCCGGCCTATCCGTTGCGATCTGCTTTGGTGACGCCCCTCAAAGCTCAACAAACTCTTTGTTTAGTCTGCGAAGCTCCGAATTTTCAGCTTGCAGATTTCAAATTTCTTTGTGATGCTTTTGTTCTCCTGTACCACCTGGCGATTTCGATCCATGGTTATTCTGTTTTGTGCAAACAAATCGGTCTCTTCCTTCCGTATCTGATCTCTCAATTCTTGGAGCTTGATCCTATAGGCACTTTCACCCTCGCGCTTTCCCTTGTTGTAATCTTCCGTATAAGTTTCCTAGAGCTTGGGCTTGTGGTGAGCACGGTATCCAGCTTTGAAATGACGCCTGGCGATTGAGATGCTATGACTTCTTCCACGTACAGTCTGACGAATGTACTCATCCGTTGCCGCAAGGAGTTCGTTCTTGGAGGAGATGTGGGGTTCGACAGTGGTTCCGTTGAGTTCCATGATATCTTCCTATGTACACATGGCTTGATGCAGCTGGTGAACCGCTTTGCTCTCGGCACTGGTAGTATAAGGCTCCTTGATAAGCGTGCGAGACATGCCGGGGTTCCGATCTTTGAAAGTCACGAATGCTGAGTAATATCGGTAAAGAACGTTGTCGAACTTGACAAAGTCAGAGGTGGGAGCCGCTTGGAAGATACTGTCGTCGGACAGAAGCTTCTTCACTTCCTGCCAGAATGTTGCATCGCGGATGGCGTAGTCAGAGTTTTCGAGACACTGAGAAGCAGCATGGATGATGGTGCAAAGACGAGATGCAGTCGTAGTCAAGCTAGGATCGGCCGTTGGAAGTGTGAAGTCGAGGTGAAGGAGCTTGAGGGCATCCCAATCATCTACTCCAACGGGGCCGCAAGCATAGCCTCGAAAGTCGAATCCGGTCTGGCGGAGGCAGAAATCAATGACTTCCAACTGGTGAGCTGGAAAGCGCTCGGTGGGTGTCGTAGCATTGGTGAACGCGATCAGGCCAGGACTGGCTTGCCTTCCCTTATGCGTGGGAGGCATCTACATATTCATATCGTTAGTGATGTGCGCCCACAGCTTTCTGATGAAGAGGATGAATATCCAAGATGATGTGTATTGTCCAAGACTATGAGTTCTGGGTATCACAACTGCAGCTTCTACGTATGAGAGACGTACGCAGAGGCCCAGGACAATGAAATCTGGGGCGTGGGTAAGGTGATAATAAAGAAGCACTGCTTACCGTGGAGGACGAGCATAGAGATCTTCATATATCGATGCATATGTGAGGCTCTCAGTGCCCTTTCTGTCCCTGGCATTCGGGCTTGCTGAAGCGAAGTAAGAGAGGTAAGCTCAAGCTAATGTCGAGATTGAGTAGAGAGAGAAGTGATGAGGGAAAAGAGTGAGGCGAGGGAAGTTTACAAAATAGCCCGTGCGCTCGAATATCGATGAAGCGGTCGCATCTTCCGTTGGACTGTGGGTTTGACACCGGGTCCCTTCCCCGTCTAATATCGATTCGTGATATTTTGGGACAGAAGATTCTCATAGTAAAATCATTGCAACGACACATCGATTTCATTGATATGTGTTCAAAGCGATGTATACGCTGGGAACGGACACTAGTAACCCTGCTCACGGGAGCATCAATGCCCGAACGCCTGCCTGGGCTTTAGGCCGCGAACACAGTACCAGCAAAGCCAGAGTCATCTGAATGACCGGCTTGTACTCTCATATTTTTAGTTCTTGAGTTACTCCGACGCCTTCGACTTCATGCTCTCAGGTTCAATCCAGCCAACGAGGTGCCGTGGCCGACTGATTGTACTTCAAAGTAGCGTCGTCTGGAAGAGAAGACCTTGATGCCGTGGGCCGCGCCCTGCACAGACACCTTTCTCCGGTAGCCTCTTGAAAGTGTATATAGAAAGGTCTAGTTCTCCTTTGCTATTCCCGCCTGGAAAACCAATACACACAATCGGTAGCAATTCCGTCACTATGGCCCCAGCGACTGTAATCGAAAGCAAATCCGCCAACTGGGAACACGACCCTCTCGGGGGGTTTTCCGAGGACGACTTCCTTCGAGTACGACATGGATTATTCCTCAAAGTACAGGCATACAAAAACAATCAGTTGCCGCAATATAATTTGCTATTTCTGATGGATTGTATAAACTTGGAAAGGTTTCGCACCCACAGTGTTGCGGCCCAAGCCCATCTGAAGTACCTGGTGTCCAAAGCCGAAGGTGTGGTCGACGCCTGGAACGATTGGATTGACACACAAGATGGACAAACATGCGTCATTAAACACTCGGCTCACCAAGCGCTCTCCGGCATTCTTGCCGATACAATAAAAGATATGCAATCTGGGCATAGTATCGACCAAAGTCCACCCAGCGACTTCTTGGAAGGACTCTATCTTAGACGAAATATTACGACAACCGGCATGGCAGTTAGGGACGAGCATATGCGAAGCCAATTCGAAGATCAGATGATCAACAGCTACTGTCCTAGTTCCATCTACGGTATTGGGAGATCTAGGTATTGGGACCCCATACTGCACAATTGGATCCAGGTGGCAGACTGCAGAGCTGCCATTCTGTTTCCAAACGAAACTTGCTCCAACAAAACGGCTGTCTTTGGCTCCTGCCATTTTATGGATATACTCCTCACGGTTCATCCAAACAACGGATTGTTCCTACACAAAACCATCGAGTGGGCTTTGGCTCATGGTTACATTGCAATCGTTCCAAATGTGGACTTGGAGCCCATTGAGGAGTCATACATTCACTTTGAAGATGAAACTAAACGAAAGCTAAAAGAAGCGAGAACACGACGCCTGAAGGAATGGGATAGTAGCGAGATCAAAGACTACAAGGTAGTCGTTTTCGACAATAAATCTAGCGTGGCCGTGATGTCACAGATGGTCAACGTTGGCGGTTGTCTCCTAGAACTCAAACATCTCCACAATCAGAAGCTCATCTTCCTCACCTCGCATCGCCCGCAAGCTCGCTACATGTGGTGGAGCTTCTTCTCCTCTGCCACGGCGGCGTCGTGGCGGTTGGATTTATGCAAAGACTCTTTCGATCGACAATGGCTACACCGCGGAATCCTCCTGGCAGCGCGGTATTGGGGTACCACCGGACCGTACTGTGAGAATGGTATCCTTACTTCGTTCGCCGACAGCATTCAGGCGGAAAGGACATCGATTCATGACAGCTTGGCTGGGGCGTTTGGCGCGGCACTGAGGCCGAATCATGCGGCGCTGGCTATTCTTTCTGCTCGAGTTGTGAGTAGTGAGTGGAATGAGGTGAAGGAGTCTGTGGCCTGTGACTCGGATGAGGAATCAGGTTTGAATGCGCCAGTATCTGGGGCGAAGACGGAGGGATGAAAAGCCGTTCGGGAGTGCTGGCAACGACGACGGCAGCGGCGTCGACGAAGAGGGCGACAACGGTGTCTTGTTGGTAATTGGATTGAAGCTCAGAAGGAAGAGTGAGTTCGAGAAGAAGAGGAAGAAGGTCTTGGTTGTGACCTTGAAGGCGAAAGAAGAAGGTGAAGTGAAATTTAAATTAGGGCTCGGCATCCGAACAAAATGTTCCCGTCCTCGCTAGGAACTTCTGCAGATGAAAGAGACAGAAAAGGATGGAATGAAAAATTGAGACGGAAGGAATTGTCAGGTCGGTTCTTTCCGTTGTTGTAGTGGGTGAGATGGAAGAGTGGATCTTCGTTTTTGATAGCGAGGAAATCTAGAGAGGAAGGCGCGAGGGCAGCCACACTTGTTAGAGAGCCAATTCGGGCCATCGACAGCGCCCTTCGGCGAGGTCACCTGACGTGTGGAGCTCAGTCTCGACTCGAATCCGTCTCATGACATACTCCAAGTCACAGGGCGTATCTGCCTTGAGGCCCCGGACAAGTGGATCGAATCCTCCAGAGCCACGGTAAAGAAGGAACTCTCGGGTCCATGTCTCACAAGACCCCGCCAGGAGTGACTGATATATTCCGCTTTTCAAAGCTACCAATACAAAGACAGATTTGGGTTTTTGTCAACCTATGATCAGTCAAGTAATTATGCGACGTTGTTTAATTCAATGACCATACACAAGCCAGACTTAGTGAAGGCTGACTGAACGTGGTATTGATTAAGGAGCCTATGGGTCAAAGGAAAAATGAACATTCCCTACTTCACTAGGGTAAGCTGATGAGCCGCAGCTAATTACCAAAGGTGAATGAGGAAAGTGGTATAGGTAATTGATTGGCACATGAATTTAAAATTGCTAAGCCAAAAGCTTCAGGAAGCTGATTTCTGTCAACCCAGAAACGATATGGAGGACTTGGTATGCAAATTCGGAATGAGATATCAGTGTGAAATGAGTGTGACAAGACACCAGGCTGGCCTCTGCGGCTCATCATGAAAGCTCTGGATGAAGACGTTGCTTCCACATGTATCATGTAATTTGAGGCGCGAGATTTGAGCCTGAGGTTCCATAATTCAATCCACAAGAGCCAGTGAACTCAAGTGTACACAAGGCTTATCCTATCAAACACAATGAATGCTCCTGATAGACTTGGAATTTCATGTCAACGCACTTTCGACTTTCAAACTCTCCTGACGTTTGTACGAGACGTCAGGAGAGGTTGAAATTGTTACAAAAGGGCATGACAGACTTGAGTGACTTCACATGATACATGGCTTGGCTCGGACATAGAGGTGATATGGCTGAGGCCAAAGATTTACCGCAGTGCAGCGGTCGACCACTTTATCATGTTGTGGGCAGGCAGCCTCCGCACGTGGATGGGTCCGGGGAATACGCCCCGGGTGTGGGGCTTTGGGGCGAATACTCTTTTGGGACGGGTCGCGTCCAAGGATTGGGGCAAGCCATGGCGCGGCGCTGCATCCGTAAACTTTAGTTGAACTGTCATGTTTCTCCGCTCCACCACTTTGATTCAACGACGAGAAGAGGTCCTCCAAAAATGCTTTTCCAGAGTCTACTGAAACTCACTCTCAGTTCTTCTATCAGCGTGACTCTTTGAAGTCTGTTGTGGAATACGAGATACCCGGCTGACTTGCAATGGGCTTCAGTCCCTAGTAGCGGTCCGCGGGTGGGAACCTTACTTCACTTTGACCAAGATATCATTGACCCGGTGGACATGGAACAATGTAGATATCTCACGCTTCTTCTGGTAGTCGGCGAAAGCATCTTTGGAGCCCGCAAAGTCATGAAGTGCAACAAACTTGGTCACTGAAGAGACGTCATGATTCACTTGTAGTCTTGTGCCTCTCAGCATGAAAGGCCTCAGACTAATAAGGCAATTCTCACGGGTGGACAGATAAGCCCCTAACGAGACACAAAAGCCTGCCCTTCCAAGTTCCTAGCGTCCCTCCATCGTGCTGTGCACTTCCTTGCGCGGTCAGGGCTGCACTTACGCGGGATAGATGAAGCGCTCCAAACCCTCTAACAGGCAACAAGAGAAGGTGAGGTATCAAAAGATCCAAAAAGAAATTGCTCTAATAGAGACTCGAACCATTGATCTTAAGAAACCAGTTGGTACAAGGGGGCTACCGGCGCCGACAGTTCATGCAGAGGGGCCCTACATCTGCACCATCCGACTCTAACCTGCCCCCCTTCCCCTGGGTTGCAAATTTCGCGGTCAATCTGGCATAAGTACCCCCAATCCCAAGTCATACCGCTGTAGCCTGCGATACTGATCAATCACTCGAAGTCCAGTGATCATCTTACAGTTCAGTCAATGTCATCCATGTGTTTCAGGCTGCAAGCATTATTATCACAGTTCTTTCTGCCTAGATAGTTACATCGTTCCTTTCATAATCTAATGGTTTAATCCATGATTCATGGCAGTCTTCTGGGACTTGTTCGAGATTGATACCAAGCAAAAGTACCTATCTTGCTTCTTATACGATGCCATGAAAGGTCTATTGGCAAGGTGTATCATACAGCCGTCGGGCTCCAGACACAAAGAATCCTCAATTGCGCTTTTGAGAGTATGTCATCAGGTAAGGTAGTGCGATTACTTCAAAGCAGACCCATCAAGCTGTATTCAAATACAATCAACGATTCCATGGGGAAAATGATCTACAGACTGCGCACAGTTGCTAGGTAATCGACCTCATCCTCTAAGACCAAATTTGACGATTCCATGGATCTTTTCCCGTCCCATCCAACCGTGCCTATGCCTGGTACTTTCATCCCCATCAGCAGCCCGTTCATCTCAACTACCATTACTGGGTGTTCATGCGAAGAAATCCGAATAGCTCGTTGTGTCGGTAGGTGCGAAGGCTAAGTCGCTCCTTCTCCCTGTGGACTATGGGCCGAACAATAGCCCAGAGCTGCATGGTGACGAAAGCACTGGCGATGGGAGTGTCTTTCTCCTCCTCCTGCCCCTCCGTAGTATCAGAGGATTAATAGGTATCGACAGTGGTGGCATTGGCGACGGCATCGTCGAAAGGCGAGGCGGCTCGGCCTGGAGGTGACGGAGCGAAGAGAAGCTCGCAGTCGTCGGGAATGGTGTGGAACAAGCCGACCAAATCGACCTTGCATGCAACCTAGACATCCAAGGCCTCGAGCATGGCGCTGAAGACGGGGTTCTTGACAGCCTCGTCGGCAACGGCGTCGGGGGCGCGAGTAAGGAGGTACTCTGTCCGCGCGACGCAGGAACGGTCGAGCAAGGCCTCGACCTGCGGTCCATGAGGGGTAAACACGTCCCATTTGCGGTTTGATCGCAATTTGCCAAAGATGAAAGTCCAGAACTCCTGCTGGCGGTGATTGTGGAGGATACGACGGAGGCTGGTACTGCCCTTCTGAAGTTCCGTGAGATGGCGGTTAGCCTCGTGGATGAGGCCGTAGAGTCTCTTGGAAATCTTATGAGTGTAGAACTTGACGGCGTTCGGATTCTTGGGAAGGTCGCGGTCGTTCTTCATGGTCTTTCCGAGCAACATCGCACACGACATTCATCTCCAATCAGGAAATCAGTGCCGTCAAGAAAGAGTAGTCCAGGAATCTTGGTAAGGACTTTGTGATTGAGGTTGCGGGCTCCGGGCGTCGTAAGAAGGGTGACGGGAGGCATCTTGTAGGCGGAAAGAGGTTACGAGACGCTGCCGGGCAAGTTAATGCATGACGGGGACTGATCACAACACCCGGGTGAGATTGTAACTAACCGTCTTATATCGGAACTTCACAGTGATCTAGATATCATTCTTACTCTGCGATGATCTGTGGTGCAAAAAGTCGGATGACGGGCGACGGCGCGATGCGCTCAGTCGAGGAGTTGGCACGCGAAGTTATGTGGCTGGCGAGACGCGGGTTCCCTACAGCGTTTTTGGGAGAAAAAAGTAAACGAATCAATATTCACCCTTCACTAAGAAGGCCTAGCGGACTGAGCCCCTCTGGTTGGATGATCACGTGGTTCAGGTGAAGTTATATTCACCAGATGGCGCTGCCTTACTCTAGCGACGGCACGATGTGGGGCGCATGTTACATCAGGAATCAGGATAGGAAAATAAGGTATCGCCTTCATTGCCTCTGGGTGAGCATAGAGTCAAAGTGTTCAAGTAAATCACAGGTAGCCGGCCTACCAAATGTCTTTCATTTTCTACTATCATGACAACCACACAAATAGATCCCGATGATCGTATCAGCTTAACCCCAAGGCCCTACCAACCCTAATACACTTCTGAGCTCTCTCTCTCGGCAGAGAACTAGTCAAGTCATCTGCCTGTAGTCGCACTTCAGTCATGTCAAAAAGCCGAGAATCGTATTAGACGATCACTCAGGAGAAAATGGCTTCCGTGTCATGTCGGAGCTGAAGGAAAGCAAGTTGTTCTCCTATAGAGTTAGTCCGACCAAACAATATTCTATAGCATGGGCTAGCGGCTATTGACCGAGCTACGCAGACTTAGCTATCATACTCCTCCAATCGTAAGATAAGGACCGCAGAAGTGCTAGTTGGAGTATATGAGTCTAAGGCTCAGCGGCCTTGGCGGAAAGACACACGGCAAAAGACCGCCGAAATCAATCCTAGAGCTAAGTGAACAATTCGGCATCAAGAGGTATGACACAAGGAAGCGCCGTGGAGGGACAAAGGCTCGAAAGACCGTCGATATTGAAACTCATTGTTGGGCACTGAACAGAGTTCATCCTCAGAAATACCAGGAAGGGCATCGCCGAACTCACAAACCGCAACCCAACGAGGAAAAATATCTCCCACTTAGTAGGTAAATCCGGATCGGGAAGTCGCAACGAACAGCCTCAAAAGGTTTTCTTTGAGGGACTTCTGTAGTTGTACTGAAAGTTGTTGATCGAGATACTGCGTCATGCAAATCTTTCAACAGAGTGTAGACCGCATCTTCGGCATGCTGTAGTCGCCAAGCCTTGGCAATTCTCCCAGAAAGTAACGAGAACGAGGTCGATGTGGGTCGAGCGAGTGATTATGTACGGGAGCAACAATTGAATCCAGACAATCATTACCGGTGACCGGCGACCTGCCGCGTGAGTTCACCCCGGGATCCATCTTCGGCGAAGTCGCTTCTTAAACGGCGAGTATCTAGCTGCCAAGGCGGCAAAGACTCAACCCCCAACGGACATTACCTCATGCATCTCTCACCATCTGCAGACTGTGGGATACCGAAGCCATCATCTCATAGCCTCAAAGCTTACTGCGCCAGTGGCTGATGGGGGGGTAAAATTTCGTGGAAAGACTGTGCCCATCTGCCAGCGAACCCTAACCTCCGACAGGCCTGTCATATGTCTCCCGCGAACTCCCGCCACGAGAACCTCCGGCGTGATAGAGACACCTCGTAATCAACCCTTTCGTGGATCGTCTCACCGAATCCCTCACAGTAGCCAAGGTCCGGCCGCGCGAGTTTATACCTGCATCAAACTCCCACAACCCAGGAAACATTCACCGAAAGAAACGCTAGTGCCCCCAACGTGATCCTGGCTCTCATGTTTCTCTCGCTACACGAAACGAAACAACATGAAGAAGATTCAGTCTCTGAACCGTCCTACCCGAAGGAACGAACCGAAACGGGGCAAAACACCCAGACATAGTGACAGGCTACAAGTCGACCAAGGGATGGACCTGGCGCCTGTCCCGATCCAACGAAGGAGAACCCCCGTACACGAAAGCGATAAGCAAACTGGACAAGGGTTGGATGGAAGCGGGAAAGTAGACTCATAGGCTCGCAGGAACCCCACAACGGGAAGAGGGCGGATGCGTTGCAAGCTTATTTAGCGCCGAGAAACGCCCAAAGCTTGTTCTTCCCGCACAAAGGCGAGCAGATTGAAGGGGGGAAGCCAAGGGAGTATGTGGTACCGGCTTGGCCTTTGCTTGGCGGGTTTGTTCTTAACTTTTTGCAAAGCTTCTTGACAAACGGACGAAAAGGGAAGGGGAGGCCAGGGAAACGACAGGGAAAGCGGCAGTCAGGCAAGAATAAGTCGAGACCGCTTCCATGGACACACTGCCCTTGCGCGATTCACGGCGCCAATGCCAAATTGTTGATCATCGGTTGCCGAGTGGATGGTTCCTGAGATTCTTTTCCAGGGAGCACCTCGTTTATCACGCAAGAAGGTGTGGGGTGGTGTCGGGTCTCATCCCTTCTTTTGCCCAGGAGAGAAATATTGAAACATGAAACAAGGGGGAATTCTCCTCGAGATGCACCAAACGAGTCAAACATCGAGAAACTCCGCGGCCAACGTTTCTTCTTCACCCGACCTGGACGAGGAGGTGAGGCGGGGTAATAACCCGACTGACTGTTACGGAGGCTGACTCTAATGAGATAGGATTTAGATCTCTAGCCAACAGAATCCCACGGATCGGGTCTGGTGATGGTTGAACAGGCTGTGGAAGGCGCGGTTAAGGCGGTGTTCTAGTTGTTAACATTGTGTGGTTTAAAGATTCCCAAACTTAGCGCATTCGCTTGGACGTATCCTGCCCATCGAAGGGAGAAACATACCCTCTGAGGAGGGTGGAACGGGTGCTTCAACTGAATAGCTCTTTTATGAAGAGAAGTGTGCAACAATTGTGCAAAGGCATTCCATTTCCTTCCGCATGATCCAGTCCGAGCTCTGCTGCGCGTGCGTACTTCCGCGGGTCTCCCACAACTCCAGGCCAGACACCGCACACACTCGTGTCCGTTAAGCAAGTCCCATCGAGATGGGATGCGCGTATGGACTGATGAGTAAACAACATCAGCCTCTGCCAGTCCTGCAACACCGTTGGCGACTTGTCGTATGGCGGGTAGATGGATGACGCCGAAAATCATTGGATGAAAAAGGTGGACGGTGGGTGGACGAGTGAAAGGGACGGATGAAGAAAGTGGACGTCAGAGATGGACGGAGAAATGTACAATTTGGGAAACACATGTAAGCAGGATAGAAAGGAGTGTCCCAGCACGAGATATGCAGCCCAGTGAGGAAAACGCGGAGAGACCCGCTACAGCCACACACATCGTCGAAATAAGCTTTCGTAAGGCCTCGCTAGTCAAACCTGTGGTCTCTTCGCCCTTGGGTTTACCCTGCAAGATCTCCAAGGGAAGTAGCCCAGCAAGCTTCTAGGTACTCGAGTATCCGTAACACACCTTGGCGAATTAGACCGAAAGTCTGCTCTTCCTTCTGCCCCCTATCCGCGGCTACAGCACCTGCCAATACGACAGTCTCGTTCCCTGAGGTGTTTGGCCTGCTCCCGAAGCTGGAAAAGTTGTGTGGGCGCGTGTATGAGAAACGGAACTCTGCTCATTTTGCGCTTTCAAACCAGTCGACATTTGGCGCGTCGATTTCGGGAGTTGGTTTTCAGCTTTCAGAATCGAAAGTGTCTTTTTGTTTGTTCTGAGTTGACTGATTTCTTGGGATGCTGACTGTCGGCATAGCAAGCGATTGGCTGAGTCTGCTTGTTGTTGCTAACAAGCTGCCAAGTCGCGCAAAATTGCCACTTGGTGGTGGTTCAAACCAAGGAATTCTTGGCTCCCCCAAGCAGTTCGTCGATCACAGCATCGTGACACAGCTTGGCAGGAACACCAAAGATTGGAGATAATGATGTTGGTATTTCATAATTCATCGTATACATGGCGCAGTAGTGTGCTTGCGCCTGAATGTCTATCTACTTTCCCGGACTTCTTCATGTTATTGTTGTTAGAGTTGTTTTTGTCGTCGTGTTTGGCTGCTCGAGGACGTCCCCATATCCTCCACCCAAATGCTCGATGTGGGATGAGCCCGAAAGGTATTAGACGTGTTCGCTTTGTTGTCCAAGATTACATCCGATTCTTGTCCTTGACCGGGTCCTCGAACATCCAAATGTTCGTACTTTCAGGTCTTGCCTTGCCTTTGCTGGATTGAGCGTACTTGTCGATGGGACTTGGGTGAGCCTTGTCGGGGCTCCTGATCTCTTTCAATTCCAAACCAACAACTCTCTCGAGGTCTTTCGCCTTGAAGTCCCCTGTCATCGGTGTCCCGTCTTGGCGCCATGGTGGTGTTTCGTACCATAAGTCAGGGTGCACCGTGGAATTCCGCCGGTGCTTGTTGAAGAACTTGGGGAACCACTGTCGCAGCTTTGCGACTACTCTGTTGAAAAGCTCTTCGGCTAGTGGTCTGAACCCCGGGATAGAAAGCGCGATGAGGGTGGCGCCGATTTCTGATACCTCAATTGCGAGAAGTGGGCTGTAGATCCATGACTGGTCAGGTTGCCATTGTCCGTTGATGACCAAGATAAGGCGGGCAATTGAGATCGCAACAACGCTGCAAGAGTTTTAATTGATGTACTTTCACACAGGCATCAAACTGGGTAGACTCACAATATTCCAGGCAAGAGAATGCAAGCAAGCTGGATCTTCCTCTTTCGTGTCATTTCCAACATCCATAACATCGCTACGGGTATCCCGAAGAGAACAAAGTCGCAAAGCAAAGACACCGCTGAGTTGATCCCGTAGACGAAGCCCCACGGGAGGCATTTGTACTGATTAAACTGTGACTGCCATTCGTAAGGCCATATTGCTGTCACGGGAAGACAGTGGAAGATGATGAGAAGCATCTGAGTGATGTAGCCGGCGATGAGAAATAGCGCCGCTCCCTTGATTGCGAGAAGGAATCTGCTGTGAACGCCGCACACGCGGTAGTAGAACGCTAGACCCGAGAACCGGCACACGAATAGCGCGCTTGTGTAAATCAGATGGGCGGTGAAATCGAGAATTTCAGTCTCTTCCAGTATGTCTTGGGTCATGACGAATTGGATGAATTCAAAGTGTCGACCAGAACCGATATTGATGAGGATGATGCACAGTGGAACGAAGGCTATGAACATTGCCTGATGCCATTATTAGCTCTTGGAAACTCTCTAGACACGTCGCGCACGCCGCTCACCATTGATATCACTGCTAGCGTGTCGTCTATCCCAAAGCTTTTCCGCAGGAAGAATCGTGAAAAGGCGCGACCATTGACAACCACTAATGTGAGGGCGAACATGAAGATTGAGGCATCCATTGAAGGCCCGTCTCTATCTTCCTCCAAGTAGGCGAGGCTGATTTCCGGTGGTACACGACCAGCCGCGACGGCCGCGGCGGCCTCTGAGTCGCCCAACATTGTGCTGGTGACCGTTGAGATGTTGACGATCTGGCTGAAGTTGTCATGCGGGAAGGAGAGATGTGCATCCTCAACGAGCAGGAACAAGAACGCACAAGGCCTCGGACGACAAAGTGCTTCCCCCCCAAAAGCTTTATGTTATTGCTGCACCTCTCTCCTTCGCCTCTTGCAGCGGAATAATGCAACCTTGCATCTTGAGTTGGGATCTGATCGGATGACACAGATTCCCCAACTCTAAACCCGGCAGGGATTGGCAACGGTGTACAAGATGGTGTGGTGTGCCTGGCCTGGGGAGTGAGGCTGCCAAGAAGGTTGGCGCTTGTGTCTGGACTGAAGAAAAGCTTAGGAAAGCTTAACTCGAGCGTTTGTAACCACTGTCCGTGCCATCGGCAGTTGGCGGGTACATTGTTGCAATTGAGCGTAACGGCGACGCTTGATGTCATCTTTCTGGAATGAAATTAATTGATGGATCGAGTTTTCTTCTCCGTACGAGGCCTCATTGTCAAGTAATCTTGAGTTCCTCAAGTGGTCTCGAGGTCGTTTGCGGATCGGGAAGGGGAGAAGAGTATTGCGATGTGATATGGAACCATCAAATGTCTTACAGACTGTTGGTGGTATTTCCCGTCAGCCATTGCCCACCTGGTCAAAGGTCGCGATTTGTGAACAAAGGGTGGAAGCCAATCGGGAGATCACGTACACGATCTTCTCGGACTTTCCGTCAATGGGGAGTGACTTTTCAAGTGGTCAAATCCCGAGTCTGAGAGCTTGTCACGCTGCAGGGGTCCACCCATCTTCTAGATCAAGTGTTCGTTGCTTTGACTCCAGGGTGTCGTCGAAACGGGATAATCGGTACGTAGAAAAGGGCAGCCCAGAAGGTTTTGTTCGTTTTTGCCCATTAAATCTGTTGCTAAGGGTCAATTTGGACAATTTCCGTTGATCCTTCCAGACGAGTCGTTGCCGCGGCAGATACTGACATGGACGTCTTGGTCCTTTGTGCTCGCGCCACGAGGAACGGTCATTGGCCGTTTGTACAGCGCATTGCATGAGCTCTCTCACTCTCTCGTGTAGTATCAGACGAGAGGACCATTCGTCTCGAACGTCTCAGACGAACAGCGCTAGTGCAATTAAACTGAGTCCAAGCAGCACCGAACAACGAAAAGAAGCCAAAAGGCTTTTGCTGCCCGTTACTGTTCTTTCTCAAGATTCAATGGAGCCCGAAGTCGCCGTTGAATATTGGTGGTTCGCGGGCTCCGAGTCGACCGTTGTCTGGTCTCAGTGGGCAAGAAAAGAGCCTGGTTGCCAAAAACACTGAATCTGAAAAGGGCCAGGCTTCCGAATACGGGAGTCAGGACATCGGGACATCAGGCTGGAAGCTGACTCTTGCATTGCGATCGGTGCGCACTCCCGTACAACGATGGCCCGACAGCCTTGTCTTCAGGAGGAGAGGCCCGCCGGAATATTTGGTCGGCCTCCGCAAAACTCCGTTGCTGGTCAATACGGTACTCTGTGATGATGAAGCCTGAATAGGCACAGCGAGTCTGTCTTTCGCATTCGGGTTCAAGGTAAACTTAAGATGCGCCGCTTCCGATGCCATTACGGTGAGTCCCGCGTCGCGATGCTTTCTGGTCTCAGGCAAACGGAGCGATCGGCATGTTGCTGAACAACTTGTAGAGACTCTTCCGATGTAATCGCGTCTTGTTTGTGATCTTGCGACAAACGGTTTTATGCAATGGTCTGGTATGTTTCCTATTCAACAATGAATGATTACAATCATGTCTCCAAGTGGCAAAAATGGGGCCAGCTTACCTCTCTGACGTCTTACCTAAGCCATCCGCTACCTTAATGGTGATCACAAGTAGCTCTCATATAACGCTGCCTTTTCCTTGGATTGTGTCCGTACTCTTGAAGTTGAGCCCGAGCATAGATGGCTCGTTGAGCTAGGCGGCGGAGGAAGTCGAAATTGAATGGGGACGAAGAGATGATGTCAAGTGTTGAGGTCGCACGAGCCTGGCTTTAAGCAGAAAGAAAAGAACTCTTCTGCTGATGCCTTCCTTAATAGATGAATTTTATTATCTCATTATCAGAAGGAGAACATGAGGCTTGTGGGTGAACATCTCAATGGAAGGTGCGACCTGTTATCCATTAGTCACTTCCTTCCTACCTAGTTGGGGAAAAGTGAAGCTGTGGATCTTACTGTGAGGGCCCGTGCTTAGTAGTTGTTATTGCCCTTACTCTTCCTCCTGGCTACGGGCTTATTTAGTACACGGCTTCCTTTTCTTTCTATAAGTTGCCTTGTAAAAAGGCCCTCCTTGGCCCAATTTTGTATATTTCGGCCCTTCTTTTAGTAATTTCAAGTCTTCACAAGGTAGCCATAGGCCTCACGCAGTGCAGCACGTTCAAGGTAAGTCTCATAACGCCAATCATTCTATTAAATACTGTGAACTCATCAGATGTATTACAAATGGCCGACATTGGACCCTTCCTATCTGGCATTAAGCCTGAAGACATCCCTATTCCGAGTCGAGAACTCAGTCTTAAGAAGTATCTGAAGTTTCCGGGGCTCGACATGCCGGAAGTCGTCATCACCGAGCAGAACCGAGGTTTCGTCACTGTCCTCGGCCTCGATCAAGACCTCCTCGTCCCCGGCTTCTCAGACCTGCCTGTTGAGCCTACCAGTATGCAGTCCTTTGTCTCTTACAAAGTTGAGCATCCGTTCACCACCGTCTTTGGGGTTCTCTATACAAACAAAGACATAATCATGGACTGGCGTCAGTCTTGAACAAGGTTCAGTGACTCCTTGCCAAAGATAATCAGTCTTGGACGACAGAGTTGAGCGTCAACAAGATTCGGGATCTTATCCAGCAGTTTGCCGATTCGCGTATCAACTATCTTTAGAACGCTCCGGACCAGAAGCTGCCATGCTCGGGTGATCGTCAGGACTGCCGATTCTTCAAGTCAATAGACCGATATATCGAGTTCAAGGTGGATAAGTCATCTATCTCAGACCCACTTCAGTTTCCGGCAAAGCATCAATGGATGAATCGCCATCGACTGAGAAGATACCATAGTCACCAAGATGCCGGCCCTGCACACCCAGCACCTGCTCCGCCAGCCTTAAAGGCTCCTATGGCTCATATGGCTCCTATGGCTCCTATGCTATCCCCGGAAGCTATCATTGCTTTGATTGCTACATCTCCATCATTCTGTCGAGTTCGGCGTTAGTCAGATCTTGCCTTTGTCATACCCTGGACACTTCTACGTCCCACTCTAGCTGTTATTAGTGGTTGAAATACACCGCCTGGGCAAGCCCTGAAGGGAATTTGGGTTTTGTATATGAACAAATGCTCATTTCCCTTGCTTTTGATCCTTATTAGCTACTTCCTTTATGTCTCCTGCACAAAAAATGAAGTCTCGCACGAAGCGTAATCCGGGCCCTGGCTTGAGAGGCTACAATTAGCAAGAAAAGAACGAGCGAGCTCATTAAGCTCTACGCCAATGACCGGAAGGATCCATAACCTCACCAACAATGCTAATCCGAAGGTCCCAATAGTTCGATCCTCTTGTAGTTCCAGGTGAAGCGTGACTGGGTGGATTTGAATCAGACAAGGACTTTGCTGGGACGCGCACACACGGTTGAAGGGCAGGCGCCATTCTGTGCCGACTTCTCCGCTTGTAGATATTACCAGATGGTTATTTCCGGGGTAGACAGATGTTCTTTATGGAAAGTTATGGTAGGTAGACTAGGACAATTGAGATAATGGGGTCTTGGTTCCTTTGCGTCTTGGGCAATTCATGTTTGCGCCGTCTCTTGAGGTCGCTGAAATACAGATACCAAGACCATCCAGCAGGAAAATAATCAAATTCATGTGCACCTCATTGTACGGATTACGGAATGGCTATGTGACTTTTTATCTGTAGTCTTTTGGCTACGGTGGTAGCTGCAGAACCCCTACCAGTGCAGTGGATGAAGTGTTCATGTTTGGAGTTAACAGTGCAAGATGGGCGTGATGTTCCCGCCGTGGTTCTATCACAAATAAGAAGGAACAGAGGTGTCTCTTTCTTTGTGATCTAGTCGCAATGATACTTGTGGGAGTGCTGAAGCAATGAAGACACACATACTACACTTGCTCTATGCGTTGTTGGACCTTTGTCAATGTGAGGCACGTAGTATCTTTGTTCATACCCTAGACCGCATTTTGGCTAATCTGTGAGAGTTACAAGTCGCCGTTGAGCGCTAGCTCTCCAAGCAGCAGGAAGCAGTCAGAAGCCTCCTTCCAGAAATCCAGATTCCCTTAACGTCTGGGCTTTCTTCCCATGGCCTCAAGATAGGGGTTGATCCTATCGTAGATGGCGGCTTGGTGGCGCTTGCGACGCCTATCCTCCTCAAGATCGTCCATAGCCTTGTCGTAGGCCGCACGCTCTTCAGGAGTGGCCTGAATGGCTCGCTGAATGCGCGCCTTCTGGTCTTTCTCCTTCTTCGCCTTCTCGGCCTTATCCTCGGCCTCCTGACGCTTCGCCTCCTCAATCTGAGCTCGGCGGCCCTCCTGAATAGCGGCATGGCGTCTCTGCATCTCCATTGCCTTCTCCCCGTCGCCATGGTGATCGCCCTGGGATATACCCTGGGCAGCGGCGGCATTGGTGTTGCCGGCGGTAGGACCAGTAGAAGGGCCCTGCTGGCTATTGGTGTTCTGGTCCATCTCGAGAGCGGTAGCGAGATTGGCGGAAGGCGCGTTGGAGGACATCTTATCGCAAGATTTGGCTGGTCTTCTACCTCAAAATTAGCTTGGGATGACATATCATCTGGCAGGGACGTCTTACCTTGACTCTGGCGAAGAGTGGTTTAGCGGTATGGCTGGGTCAAAGTCGGTAGACAACGGTCTTGCGAAAGTCAAGATGAGTATGGAAGACGGTTCGTGGATGAAAAGCCTTTGCGGGGGAACGAGATGACTGTGAAGCAGAGATGGTGGTAGAAAAGATGGAAGTGGACAAGTGTGTGTGCATGCGTGCTGTGGGGAGAATATCTAGGGGTCGAGTCGAGCGATCATACGAAGGTGAAGATGGCTCACACGGCGGTAAATATAGGGAAAGAGGACCCGGGGCGCTCAAAATCGCGCTATGGTGAATGATTAGCAGTAGGGCTTAAGCCATCCGGAATACAACTCCTGAATACTCCCAAGAAGCTATCCTGGATCTCCCCACCTTAGGTGCGCTGACAGCATTCACTTTCCATGACACAGCATCAAGTTGGAAGGTGCCTTCCTCGCGGTCCGAAATGCAGCCTTTCTGCATTTCCAGCTTTCATTTCGAATTATGTCCGCGCTTCCGCCTGTAGTATGCCATGTATTGAAGCACAAGTATCGCAAGATGGAACACATAAGTAACATAGCTGTGGGAGAAGTTCCTGGGATCCAGGAAAGACATTACGACGACCCTTGGCTAGCATGACCCAAACGACTGCATGAAAGCTCAAATCATCTTGGGAAACGTATTCCAAGTTGTTTTGGTCAGGAGTAGTCGAGTGGAATTGTTTTCATGTTTAAAGTCCGCTGAAACCTTTATTTCTTCCTAACCGGTCCTTATTCAGGAATTTCCCAGCTTCATAGCAGCAGCACAAAGTCGGCAGATAAGTTGTCAGCGTCCGATTACCTTAATCTTCGCTGCCTCCCTCCATCTTCAAAATGTCTCGGCTTTCGGTAATATTACGGTTACTGAGCAATTCTAAATGTACTCCGTTCACGAGTAAATTGGGTTGTCCGCTCAGACAGACACCAGGAGCATAACATCTATGCCATACCCAAGGTCAACCTCTGACAGTAGGAACACAAGACCGGTTTCCAAGATCAGCAATTCAAAGCCAACCCAAACGTGAAAGAGCGAATACAAACCAGGCATTGTCCCAATTGCAACGCTGATACCGAAAGCAACGGGACTATTCCTTTCTTTTTCAAACCTCACAGAAGTCTGTGTTTGTCAATTTCGAGGCCGAGCAATCACGTCATCCTTGGTCGCAGATGTCTTCCAAGACCACGCTTACACACTGTGAATGGTGGAAATACGTTCACCCCAACAAGCCACTGAACCAACAATAAGTTAGGTAATAGTTTGCATCGTACGGAGTACAGAGGATCGCCATCCCCAGACCCCCCACAACATGTATCCACAAATCTTCTCCGGATTCCGCTCTTGCTTAAATACTTAAGACTCCGTTTGCCAGAATTAGAGTTGCCAGCAAACGATGCATCCCCATCCCATCCCGCCGGCTTCTTGGGGCAAGCTGCAGTATCTTTACGCATAGACGTTTTCCGAAGAGTCTCCCCCGCGTCCCCGCGTCCAACCTGTAGATGGAGAAAGCGGCTTCCTCGGAACCAGGGCCCGAGACCCGCCAAATTGCTCCCGAACCCCACCAGCCAGGCCGGTTCGAGCAAAGGCGCGTTTCCTCCGCATCCCACCCCCGCACGGATCTGGAGAGCCATCCCGAGCAGCTAGCGGCTACTGCGCAAGGTCTCTCGACAACGACATCCGTAGCTGACACCGGCGCGAACCCGGATACCTACCCCGAGGGCGGGAGGCAGGCTCTGACTGTGCTATTCGGGACGTGGTGTGTCCTCTTCTGCACGTTTGGCCTAGGGAACAGCATCGGCGTTTTCCAGACGTATTACGTCAACGATGCCCTTCGCGAGTATACTTCCTCCACCATATCCTGGATCACCAGCTTCATGCAATGGACTCTCAACTTCATGCCCATCATCGTACGTCCTTCTGAACGACACTCCTACAGCCAACGGCCGACTGACTACAAACCCAGTGGGGATTCGCCTTTGACAAATGGGGCCCGCGATGGCTACTCATCGGCGGATCAATAATCTACATCTTCGGCGTGATGATGGTCTCCCTAGGGTCCAAATACTATCATTTTTTCCTTGCCCAGAGCATCGTCTGTCCCATCGGCGCCAGCGCCGTGACGAGCGCAAGTATGTCGTGCCTCGTAACATGGTTCCACCGCCGCCGCGCTACAGCTTTCGGAATTATGATGTCCGGGTCCTCTGTCGGCGGCGTCATCCTACCCATCATGATCCCGCGCATGATTGACACCGTCGGGTTCCCGTGGGCGATGCGTACTGTCGGCTTCATGTTCCTCTGTCTCCTTTCTATCGCGTGCTGTACCGTAAGATCCCGGTTGGAACCGCAAACGAAGCCCGTCGATATGAAAGAGTACTTTCGCGGCATTCGGGAGCCTACCATGATGTCGACGGTTTTCGGTCTATTCTTGGTCTTTTGGGGTCTCTTTATTCCCTATGCCTTTGTTATTCTACAAGCCAAGGCGCAGGGAATGGACGATGGCCTGGTCATTTACTTGCTGCCTATCATGCATGCCGTAGGGTACGTCCCAAAATCTACCTCAACAACCTCAAAGAACGCCGACTGACATCCCAACCAGCTTAGTAGGGCGCGTCGTCCCAGGCCTCGTAGCCGATAAAATAGGCCGCTATAATATCATGATCATCCTCGCCACCCTCACCGGCATCGCGTGCCTAGCCCTCTGGATCCCAATCAAGAGCAACGCCGGCATTCTAGTCTTCACAGCGGCCTTTGGCTTCCTCTCGTCGGGCCTGACGTCCATCGGACCGACGCTAATTGCGCAGATATCGGATATTCGAGAGATTGGCGCCAGGACCGGTACCGCTTTCGCGTTCCAGTCCTTTGGCGCACTTACGGGGAGCCCTATTGCGAGCGCGATTGTCGATGCGCGTGGAGGGGATTATTTGGGGCTGCAGCTGTTTTGTGGTTTTTCGATTTTGGCGTCGGCGGGTGTGTTTGCTTCGGCGAGGTATGTTCAGGCTGGTGGGTTTGAGCTTAAGAAGGTTTGAGGGGCATGTTCACGTAGCTGCTATTTTGGGTAGGGCAGCATGAGATAGACGAGCGAGGTCACTGAATCATAGACCAAGGCAGAGACAGATGTACCGATAGAAACATCAGCTTTTGCTACTCATTACACAGATGAACTCCAATTGCGATTCTCCAACCTCTGATTGCCGTGATCCCCAATTCTATGTTTGTCCGATGGTGCCAACAAGTACAACAGTGAGCCTTCCATCTTTCGTCATCGAGATATCGGTATCAGGACGTTGTATTCGAACGTTCAGTAGTCGGGGATGTTGTGCTTCTTCTTGTACAGCTCTGATCATCAGCAGTCCACACCATGTCCGAGCCTCGAAGGCCCTCGAGCCCGTTGAGGTCGTTAACCAAGTAACCGAACAGGAGCTTCTGACCATGGATACTGCCACGCTGCTCGGCCTCCTCGGTCTCAATCACGGCGTCAACCGCGAAGTCGACCAACTGATTGGACAATGCGGCGACTACAGCGGTGCTTGAAACAGCGATGTTCTTGACTATTGCCTTTTCAAGGTCCTCCTTGGCCTTCGCGTGCTGCTTCATGACCCTCTCGAGATTAACTCTGAGAGTCATGAGCTCCTTTTGAGAGTCGTGGAGAGCCTTCATCTTCTCGTAGTTCTCGCCAATCTTGACGACAAGGTTGAGGTCTTTGGTCATGAGGGCATCGCACAGATTTTCGGATGTGCTTCATCGCGACAGCCTGAGGGTAAGAGGCGGACAGCGGTCCCAAGAGGTTGGCAGTGGCGGCTGCGAACTGAGCCAGTCCAACCTGAGAAGAGTCTTCCATCTGCGCGGACGAAGCTGGGGCGGAAGTGGTACCGACAGAAGTAGCGGTAGCAGGGGGATTGGCATGCATATCACCTTGGGTAGACATGGTGTGCTGGAATTGAAGGTTGTTTAGAACACAAGTGTACGAAGAACTGCCATAGAATCAAGAGAAGAACAGAAACTCAGAAAATGGAGCTCTCTGTATCTGACCTAGGTAGCGGGGGTCTTGGCTCAATGATAGATCAAGGCTTGAGAATTGACGCGGAGCAAAGCGCGTTGGTAATATTGGCTGATGACAAGGTGAGAAATTGCCCAGTCTGTACGGCCATCTGGAAATCTCTTGGATCCGAAATACCCTCAGCGCACAGCGCTCACTCCTTTTTCCCCCTCGTTCTTCCGGACTTGATTGATCCTTCAACTTGTCTTTTTATTTGATGGTCTGCCAAAATCCTCCATGTTTTTGTTGTCTCTTGTTCTATGCGAACGGAACTCTGACGACCCCTACCCCTTAGATCCAAATCCTTCCTCCGAGTCGACAGCACATGTGAGTTTTACCAAAGTCCCATCACTTGCAGATGCGCCCCGAAGAAACGGTCCGGGGCGTGGGGCCAACCTTACCTAAAAAGCCAATATCCCCGGCCCGTCATTTCCTTGGCTTCTGCGCGCCGAATATCCACCTCCCGAAGAACCTTCCTCCGTCTTGGCGTGCGCAGATGGAACGTCCGCTTGGTGTCTTGCCGAATACTCCCTCAAACCAAAATCCCGACGGTCCGGATCGCGTATCTCGCCATTGGACTTACTCCAAATACGAGACGTTCCCGCAGAAGGATACGCTCGCTCTCGCACCACTATCAGCACCCTCAGACTGAAGCCGTGGTTGTGGATCGCCATCTCCACGGATCCATCCCGCCAATGTAACCACATCTCCGCCCCTTGAAGAATTCCTCGAACCAGCAATCTCAACGAATGGATCCATCAAGGGATCTCGGTCTTTGAGCGGCCGCCCTCGGAACCCCCAGTCGACAGCCCAGGTCATCACCAGATACTTAACAGCCACAGCCCCGATCTCTCCATGCCGCAACGTCGCAGTCGATCCGTCTCCCTCAACCATCGGCCGTCCCCCCTCCCTCCGCAAAGATGGTCCGCCTCTCGCTCGCCTCCGTCCTTTCCCTCAGCACCGTGGCTGCACAGGCCCTAGCCTCAGGGAACTGTACCGGCGTCGACGCAATCAGCACAAAATGCACCTCAAAAGAAGCCGCCCACACCCGCGACTTCTTCTACGTCGGAGGCCGCTACATCGAAACCACGTCAGGCAACATCACAGTCGACCAACTCTACGTTGAAAAGCTAGTCCCCGTCACCACCAGCCGCACCCGCCGCCGTAGCAGTGTTACCACCACAAAGCCCATCATCTTCTTCCACGGAGGCGGAACCACAGGTGTAACATGGCTCAACACGCCCGACAACCGCCCGGGCTGGGCAACCTACTTCCTTGGACAGGGCCACCCGGTCTACCTCGTCGACATAGCCGCCATCGGCCGATCCACAGAAAACAACCTCGCAAACTTCACCATGATCGCCGGCACGGCGGCCGAGGGTGTGGAGAGGGGGTTTACTAATGTCGAAGCATACAACGCCTACCCACAAGCCATCCTCCACACCCAATGGCCCGGCACCGGACAAAAGGGCGATCCGACGTTCGAACAGTTCAAAAAGACCATCCTTCCGCTGTCCACGAGCTGGGTTCCTCAAGAATACGCCCTCCGCGCCTCGGGCTGCGAGTTGTTGTCTCTGCTCGGAGAGAAAGCATACCTCGTCTCCCACTCCATCGGCGCTCGCGCCCCGATTCTGCTGTCAAATGATTGCCCGGAGTACATTGCGGGTAACATCAACCTCGAAGGCACGACGGTACCGTTCTGGTCGTTTGAGAGCCGCTCCGCGACGAATGCTTGGGGTCTGACCAATACCCCCATCGATTACGATCCGCCTGTTACCAGCGCGGCGGAGCTCGAGACGAAGGTTGTGGGGAACGATACGCTTGCGCACCGGAGTTGTTACCGGCAAAAGGAGCCTGCGCGCAAGTTGCCCAAGATTGCGAGCGTGCCGTATTTGATGATTACGACGGAGGCTAGTGTGCACGTTACGTATGATCACTGTACCGTGGATTATTTGAAGCAGGTTGGCGGACAGCCGGATTGGATTAAGTTGGGTGAGATTGGGATCCATGGGAATGGACACTTTATGCATTTGGAGAAGAATAGTTTGGAGATTGCTGAGGTGGTGAACAATTGGATTCAGGAGAGGGAGGGCGCATAAGGATGCAAAGGAAATACAGCAAATCCAGAGAAAAGAGAAAGATGGCTGTCGTTGAAAACAGTGTGACCGTTTCATACCCTACCTCCGAGCCTCTCAGACGTGGTCTCATTGTCTCTGTAAGATGATAGTGGAAGGAGAGTTGAGGGGGGAAAGGTTTCACAGCGCTGCCAGACTTCGTTTCGCCAGTCCCATCAACCGAGTTGACCAAGGAGTCCAAGAGGGCAAGTGTTCGACAGCTAGCAGTGGACTTGTCACAGATACCTCGAGGTAAAAGTAAGGGTTCAAGTATGACCATCAATGCTTTAATTCTCTCTATTCCAAACACATCTCATGGATGGCGCCTCGACCAAACTTATACATCAATATGAAAGAAGACAACTGTGATTGTTGGAACAAACAAAAGAAAAGTAGATTTTGGCCGCCCTGGGATATCACACGCTAAATCCTGAAAGAATATATATATATCAAAACACTTCCGTCATAGTACAGGTCCGTCAACCACGTCCGCAACCTTTACATGTGGGGCATCACAGTCTGCGACCACACCGGCAGGAAGATGAAGATCAACGTGCTCAAACTCGCAAAGATTGCGCCACCGACCATGGCTTGAAGGACAATCTTGTGCTGCAGCCTGCGTAAGTGGACATCCTTGACACGAATCTTGCGATCAAAGATCATCATCCGTGACACAAACTTCATGAGACCGGAACGTTGCGATAGAAGAGAGGCGCTGTCGTCGAAGCGTTCCCAGGGAAGGGGTTGGCGTCTGGTGAAGAGCAGCAGGAAGAAGCAGCTACCGCGGAGACCTGAAAAGATGAGAGACATGCCGACGAACCACATCGGCCAGGGAGCAAAGGCGTTCCAACGGCTGTTGGCGCCCATAAAGGGGACGAAGGCCTTGAGGAGGACACAGAGGAAGCCGCCGATTGTGAGGGCGATGCCAACGCTGGTGGCCATGCATAGCGTCTCAAAGGTTCCGTTGGAGACACCGAGGCGGACGAAGTTGCGGTGGGAGCAGTTCTTCAGGAGACCGTAGACATGATCTGCAATTGGCTTGAGGTGGATCGGGTCGGATGAGTTCTGGAGGTTGAGGAGAGCGGTATCGCGAAGCGCAGGCGGAATGTTGAGCTCCTTCTCGGCATTGGGGACAAGGAATGTGTTGACGACGGCGTTGAGCTCGATACGGTATGCTGAGGTCGGGGCGATGCGGGTGGGTATAACGTCTGGGACATTGTTGGCACAGATGGGCCTCGCACAGGCGTTGGCCCATGACTTGATACGATCGCGACCATTCGGGCCAACTTTGCTGTTGGGTCTGCATGCGGTCTCCGGGGCGATGAGATGGACGATGTTGGCCATAGTCTCGGTAGCTAAGGGAAAGATTAGCTATGGCTGGCGACGGGAGAGGAATCTAGACGAAACACTCACCTGCTTCGGGATCGCATTCAAACTCAGACATCTGGATGGAGGGAAGCTTCATGCCCGCTGCATCTACTGCGCTGTCTGCCATACTGTCTCGTGATGACGATGACTGGTCGATGTCCTTCTCTGCCATGGGGAAGTTGTTGAGACTTCCAGTCTTTGCGTATGACGCTTCGTAGTTGCGGAACCTGGGGGGACAGTCAGGCTAGGGTTCATAGAGTCATGCCGATGAGTGAGGAGTGGCTTACCAGACGAAGAACTCGAGGTTCTCGGGTGAGAACTCGATGTACTTGAGATACATGTAGAAGTCATACAGTGACATTGGTGAGCCTTTGGTCAGACACGAAGATTAGTTACTGGTCGAATGAGCGGCAGTGGCGATGCCCTATGGTCCGCATCACACCGTGGGCTAAGACGTATACTTACAGGTCTGGTTGTTCAGAACCCTCTCCAAGCTCAATCGGGCTGGAATAGGACTCTTGTCTCTCCCATCCCTACTCAAGGGCCTCCTTCCAGTCCGGATGGCGGTGGCATATTCCTTAAAGTCCCTGTACTCCGGCTTCTTGTACCATACCAACCAGTCGGGGAACAGGCTTGAGATCTTGGATGGTGTCGTCGACTTCGTATCCTCCTCCCTCTTCGTATTCCTTTCCTTACTGGCGTCCATGTCGAAAAAAGTGTGCTAAAGGATACACAGATGATGCGTGTACGACCGAGTTGTGTTGAAGAGAAGCCAGATAGGGCAGAGACAAGGCACGCCTGGACTTTGATAGCGGACGAACCTTCCCCATCATATATCAGAGTCTTCTCCGTCTTAGCGCAATTCTATATCTGCATGTGCCGCGGGGCGCTCGATGCAGGCTTGCAGCAGATCAGACCGGGAGGTCCACCGTCCCACGACTGATTCCATGTCAGGGCGATTTGGCTCGAGCAGGCTGGGACATAGCTCCACCTGCTCCAGGTCTGCTGCAGACAAACCACGCACGATGCACAGACAGTCCCGTCGCTACCTCACCATCCAAAAACGAGTCGAGCGGGATGATTCGGTCAGTAGCATCCGTTAGGGCGCTTTACAAACGCCCAGTCGGCTTCGAAAGCCTCTTGCCTCTCTCCTCCGCCCAGTCATGTCTCATGACGACTGACCAATGGCGGTGGGAGCGGAGGAAACGCCACGGACGGCTGGTCGTGAAAGAGGCTTGCGCCCTTGTATCCAAACTTGGGATACCTCGAGACGTAGGGGAGTTCGGACGAGTCGGCGAACCAACCGATTCCAGCGTGGACGAGTCAAAGCGGCTTGGTGTCGAGGTACCTTTCTCTAGCTTGTCAGTTAGCGCCTTGCACTACTCTGAATTGGGCTGGAGAACTCATACACTTGTGCCAGAATTCGCAGCCAGCGTTGGTGCTTCATGGCGATGTATACACTATTGTCTTCCTGGTGCGCGACCCCTCGGGGCATTCCTCGGATGCGGCGAGACAGGGAACCCGCAGCATTAGGTCCCTCCGTTGGTGAGGTCTTGCTCCAACCAATCCTGCTTGTGCCCATGTTGTGGAGGGTTTGGGCCGATCAGAATTTTGTTTGTCTTTGCCTACGTCGACATCAGCAAACAAAGGAATTGGCCCCCTTCGCCGAGTCCCAGACTCCCTAATCCGGTCGAGTTTGCTGTACGTAAGCTATGAATGGGCGGGCTGTCAGATTGTGCCGACCCAGTAATCAGAGTTCGAGGCCTGCTCGAAAACCGGGGATGCCAGAGTCATTGTCAAAGGACGAATAGATTAGCGGAGCAAAGATCGGAAATTCTTTCGCCATTGTTGGTCTCCTTCGTTGAAAAGGCAAGGCGGTGCAGGATTCCTTTCTGCCCGCCGGCAATGACAATGAAAATGACAAGGACGAGGTCGACTTCGAGGACGTCGCGAACGCACACACAATGCATAGCCCAGACTTGGAGAGATTGCGGTGCTCGGTAGACGGATACGGAGGGCCGACGGAAGGATTTGGTGAAAGGCAAGGCTCGGGCGGGACGATCCCCTCGTGGAATTCTTCAGGTAACCGGACCGACTTATGCTGCTTCGCGCCTTAGCTCCAGAGTGGTAGGTAGGTATTCATAGACAAATTCTTATCGACGGCGCCAGATGCGGTGATGCGGAGAGAAGCTTAGGAAGATGCAAGGCCACCACGTGGAAGAGAGACGTCGAAGCTGGAGATGCAGGGGTCGCAAGCTAAGAGTTGGTGTGCATTGGTCGTAAGGGAGGACGCGATGCGGTACTGGGGGGGGAGCCGGCGAGTTAAGCAGCGAGCACGGGGAGATTTGGGGATGAACCTGCGCAAGGGCCGCCTTGCCTTACGATTTTTAGGTGCCACAACCCTCTGTACGTACTGTAAGGCACCTTACATAAGGATACGTATCTGGGATACCGCGATACCTCACATTCGGCCTCATTTCCTGCCTGAGGTGAAAGCACCGAAATCGATACGCCTTCAGGTACCTTCTCGTCAGCTTCTACGGATACCTCCTGTCTATCTGTCGCCATCTTCCACTCCGTCGTTTCGTGTGCATCTCCTTAACCAAACTTATATTTCAGTCGACAACGTTGCTGCAGTCAGCTATCTGTGACGTACAGCTGGATTTGTATTTTGCACTCTCCTTGATGCAAACAAAGGCCATTGGTTCTCGTTCCTGGACTGTACGAACGAGACATACCCAATCCTCTGGACGTACAAACAGAAACACGGCCTTTTCCGCACGAGCAATGACGGCCATCCCATCACTTGGTCCGAGCAGACCAGATAGAAACCAGCAAGCAGCAAGCAAGAGAGCGTTTGCTACTGATGCCCACGCTGCCGATCAGATTAATTGGGATTAGCCTCGGCAAGGGACATGCAGCTATCGTACGAGTGAGACACGAATTATCGATTCACCCGAGCTGACTTCTCCCGCTTGATGGCACTTGAGAGTCATGCAATTTTCATCACCACGGCATAGTTGCCCTTTTCTCTTAAGTTTACGCTCTCTTCACTGCCTGACCTCCCTCATCACCCGTTCCTGTCCCCCTTTGAAGATGTTTCGCCCTACGTCTAGCTAACCAATATCCTCCGTCTATTGAACTAGGTCACGCACTTCACCTGAGGGGTAACACCACACTGCTGGTTTAGCTTCGAGTCGCATGGGCTGATAAACGGCGGCCCGAGTGTTCTGGTCTTCAACACTTAGCTCGAACCTTCACTTTCTCCACGTTCCGCATCCCTCGATTGTCCTCCAGCGATCGGCACGCACATATTCCGGAGCTCCAGCTCGCGTTCGCGTCGCGGTCAGCATTGTCTCTTTCTTCAGCTCAAGCTACTTCGTACGTGTGTGAGATCTCAAGTCCCCTCAGCGACATCGGTTTATAAGCGCTGTGTTCCCAAAGCTAGCGCAGGTTTGGCAACTCGGTCACCTGCGTAGGTACCACCGACCACCACGGCGGCGGCGGCATACTGGGCTTCCGTAAACGGTTCAGACCTGTGAGACAATCAAGGCCGGTTTGTGCAACCAACTACCTCTGCCTTTCTTCTTGCTTTGGCTCAATATCGTGTCTCTTTGTGGTGACTGGAGGTGGTGCTACCGATCGTTTCCCATTCGATCTGTCATGCCCCGCTGCATCGGGGATGGCGTCTGCGAGATGGCTTCAAGAGAGTTTGCTTGTTTCTGACTGAGAACAGTAATCATGACGTTGGAAAGCCACCACAGATCGGACTGCCCCCTGTCATCTCCCTCGGGAGTCGGCTGTCAAACTGAGCGGGCTGCCAGCCCTGGGAGAAAGCCCCTCGGAGTTTGCGTGATGACCGGGGGCGCCGCCGCCGAGTGACTAGGAAGCCAAGGCGCTGTTATCGTTGGCCTTTTGGCACGCCGTCTCCTATGCAAGCGCATACGCAGGCAAGCAGGCTGATGCAAATCTCAAAGCCACACTGCGAGCGAAGGATCTTGACAACCAACGGCCCTCTCAGGGCCCTTCATTCTGTAATCGCGATCGGGTAACCGGATCCCTTTGCTCTTTACTCATGTTCGACACGTTATTCTCTCTTAATGGGCAATGCATGACAAGTCAGAGCTTTAGTCAGCTCATGTACAACAGCTCCGGCGGATCGTTGAACATCCGGATGCGTCCGGTGATTCCATTTACAAGCCTTGGCTAGTAGCCACGGTCAGCAGCTGCAGTAGGTATTATCATTTGGCAGGAAACTCAAGCCACTTCAAGTCCTTTCTACTGGCTAGGACGGATGAAGTTGTCCGTTACTGATCATTGGCATTCGCCTCCTGGGGGTACTGGTTTGGTGGGAACTGGGGCATCGGCCCTGGTATGGCCCAATACCATGGTTCATTGCCCTGGTTCACACAAGATAAGCTGCATGGCAGTTGCAGATGCCTACGAGGATTGAACAATCACCTCCTGTATGCAGGGGGCAAGCAGCCGTACTCCATCTATCCTCATCCACTTCCCGCAGTCAGGCGTGCCTTGGGAGTCGCGTGCGTCAGGTTGTCACTACGGATTACAGCTTCCGGCCGGCACCCGAGACATTCCCGGCACCGAGCCACAGCTTCGATTCCCTGTCGCCGATCCCGGCCGGAGCTCCGAAGGTCTTCAAATCGGCCCCTACTCGCGGTCACCTTGACCTTGATTATGGCATCACTAGAGAGATCGACCATGTATGTACTTGACAGCAATCCCCCGCAAGGTCGCATCATTCCGTATCCCGGGCAGGGAATAATGGCCATTCTAGGAAGGCCTCATCCCGCCGATGCTTGGCTTGGGGACCATCACCAATGACCAACTCCATTGCCACAGACACCTTCCTGATTGAGCGTCTCAAAAGATGGACATTTAAACCAGGAACTCGCTGCCTTTTGAGCCAGCATGATTTCGGTGACCGATTGATTGATTTGGTACCATCATCGTCGTCGCCGCCATGAGATTGAAGCCCCTCCTCACGCGCTGCGCCTATATGGCGACGATATCACTGGCGATGGCTCAGGAGAAGTGCGGTTCCGAACAGCCAGGACCCGAGGCTTACGAAGCAGCTGTAGCTCTCCGCACCGCCCAGCGTGCCGATGGGCTCTCGTCTTCGTTCTTCAACAAGCGCGCAGAGGGCCTGCTTGTTTCGACATACCTACATGTGGTTGAAGACGAAGCTCACAGAGGGTACGTCACCGATACGATGATCAACGATCAGGTACGCTGCAAGCTCAATTCCTATACAAGGTAAAAAAAAAAACTCGAGGTTCATTTTAGCGACCAAAAACAGATGAGAGTTCTCAATGAGACCTTCGCCCCTCACAACATCCAATTCCTGGTCAAGGACATCAGCCACACAGTCAACGACGCCTGGACAACGCAAGCCCGTATCAAAGAGAAAGCCGAGGCCCTCCGCCAGGGCGCTTACGACGACCTCAACATCTACTTTGAGACAGGCATGATGACCAATCCCAACTCCGCGACAGGGCTCTGCAGCTTCCCCGTCGAGGACCCCTGGGACACGGGCATCAACGGCACGTCGTGGTTTACCTACGACGGCTGCCATGTCAGCGTCGGCACTATGCCCGGCGGACCGGGGGTTCCATGGGATCCGGAAGATAATCTGGGCAAGACGGCGACGCACGAGGTCGGGCATTGGTTTGGGCTTTTTCATGTCTTTGAGGGATTTGATTGTGACGGGGAAGGGGATTTGATAGATGATACGCCGGCGACAAAGGTTGCTACAGTTGGGTGTCCTGTGAGTCAGGATTCTTGTCCTAGGCAGCCTGGGTCGGATCCGATTCATAATTATATGGATTATACGAAGCATGCTTGGTGAGTCCGAAATTCCCTTGAGGAGAGAAGGGGTTCAAAGCTGACGGCGGATAGTCTTTCGGAGTTTACTCTTTTGCAGGAAGAACGCATGTATCGGTCTTTCAACACTTTGCGAAAGGGAAAATAGGCTTCGTGTTGCCCGTTGCAAGATGCTACACAGCGAATTTTCGTAGTTTCCATGCGAGGACACAAGACTATATATGGAAGGATCCGGTCCGGAGTTACGCCCCGAGACCGTTGATCGCTGAGCTCTCTTGGAAGATGTCCCGATCTCTCCAGTGTCCAGCCCCCCCGCGAATTTTCTTGGCCACTGGATCGCTACGACCTAGATTATCCTCACAAGAATCTTGTCCGGAAACAATACACGAAGGTGCCCAAACTCAACGTTAGGGTCTTGTCATCATTGACAAAACTTTCAAGACATATTGCTTCTGTCGTTCCCGTGGCTTGAGACATGCCACCTAGCTGCCCGAAAGCGAGATCCTTTGGCAACTGACAACGAACTCCGTCACACGGAGTAATCCCTGCGCTCCACGCCTTCAACTCCAGGTCTCAACCGTCTCATCCAATTCTTTCATGATGAGTTGTCTCACTCTTTGAGACTCGACATCGTAATCCCATGACTTTCTAAAGCTTAGCTGAACTATCAGCATCTGTCATTCGTCGACTTGCAACGGCTGAGATGCAGCCATCCGGTGTGGTGTGCCATCTAGTGTCCTCTTGTGTGAAGCTGAACTCGTGTTCGGAGAGATTTTGGAAAATTTTACTTGATGGCAAGCCACTTACACAGAGAGATGTCTTGAATCAGCAGAGCATGGAAGCCTTCATAGTGTCCAGAAGAAGTATAAAGCTCTGCCACAAGATAGAACATCGAGAACGAGAAGAGAGTTTCTATAAGCTCACTTACCACTTCAAATCATTCCAGATTCGTATTGCATCAAACAGAATGATGATCTCAACTGCACTCTCAGTCCTCCTCGGAGTACTCGCCATCAGGGCCCATGCGACCACGACCCTAGCGCAGTGCAACGCAGACAAGTACTATCCCATGCCTTCACTCATCTTCCAGAATTCACGATAACTGACACCATCAAGCTGCTACCGCGCCCTCTTCCCATGCCCCTCCCCATCCGCAGTCTCCTCCGCCTCCGCCTTCTGCGCAACCCTCACAGCAGGCGGCATAACGGCCACAAACCTCCCCACCCGCGCAACCTCTGCCTGCGGCACCTCCGTATCCCGCTACATCTCCGCCTGCGCCTGCGGCCCGACCTGCACCCCATCCTCGACTCCCCCGTGCGGCGCCCCGTCCAGCTCCAGTGGCAACCTCCTCACCAACAGCGACTTCGAATGCGGCATCGCCCCCTGGATCGTGCAAAACCTAGACCGATACGCCCGCGTCGGCGTCACCTCGGCGGCATCGCACACCGGCACGCACGCCTTTGAGTCTCGGCTCCTGTACGATCGCAACTCTCAGGATCCCGTCGTCAGCGTACGACTGTCGACACCTGTGTTTTCCGTGCAGCCGGGTGTGCCGTATAAGCTGATATTCTGGTCGTATTTTGATAACCAGGCGGCGGGGTTTATCGGGATCCAGTTTAATGGCGAGCCGAAACGGACGCTGGATGCGGGTGATTTGGGTGGGTGGGGGGTGTGGAAGGTGTTTGAGGTGGAGTATACGCCGGTCACGGATAAGCTTGATATCACGCTCGAGTTCTTGTATGGACGGGTTGCGAGTGTTGTTCGTGTTGATGGGGTTGAATTTGGGCCCCTTCACTGAGGTAGATGCGGGATCAATCCGCAAGATTGCGTAGGCACGTAGGGTGGTATGGAGTGTCGGCGCAGACTACGCGGATCGTCAACACGTAGCATGGCAATCGCCTCGATGCTAAGCTTTTCCATCTGACTTGGCTTTTCCTTCCTTCGCTTGGCAGGCGGGTAACGGCAATTGTGAAATGCAATGTACTCTGAAAGGCAAGTTAAGCGTCGGTATGTGGAGACAATTACGTTCTGTAGCTTCTTGGTGAGAACTCATGCCTTCATCGTTGATTGCTGCCAAGAATTTGATTGGATGATGAATCAGAAGTTTTGTGATGAGGGAAGGTGGATGGTGGAAATACGCAACTACATACATGCGGCACGTATGCATGCATCTCGCCTTCTCTGAACGGCCCGGTCCGAGAGATTAGTTCGCATGCAGATGTGACGCGGGAACTTCTGTGTTTCTTATGCGTAAAGGGCCGAAAGAAAGCCGTGTCTTTCGTGAAACTCAGAGAGATAGTCAGAAATGATCGTCGTGATAACAGGCCCGCATTGTGCTATGTGTCTTATCTGCAGATGGGTGGGGATATCTTCCAGATTTGCCGATGATGCACTCGAACAAACACCATGTAACTCCATATCGGGCAACTCCCCTTCGGTCTATCAACGCTAGGCATTTCTAATGACATTTGGAATAGGTGTATAAATTCTGAATTACTCAGCATCGCCGTGAGTAGTGGCAGACACAAATTGTCCGGATCAGAGCCGAGGGGAATGCTACGTTCGGTACCATTCAGCTGCCCACTTGGAACTTGCTAGACGGTGCTTCGGTCAAAATACAGCAAATGTCCATTTGCAGATGGACAGTGCGGATATCCCTACACAGCCAACTGCTTCAATGGTACTAACGAGTAACGACAATGTCCTAGTTATTGTCCAAATCGGTGCCATGTTTGCTTTGACGTCCTTACAATTTTATTCTCAAGTTACAAGATTCTACGAGCATTTTCGCAACATTACCCACGGTGGCGTTGGTAATTATCAGTAATCATCTCTTGGGTAAAGGATTGAGATATGGAAAAGGTATCGCTCTGGACACTACGCTATACCGTGGAAAACTAGGTTGTGGTCACGGTTCTGCAAGTCTACCCTGCCGGTAGTACACCACACTGCCGGGATCGAATGTGTCTGATACGCCTTTGAAAAACAACCCGATTGATATCAAATTCCGGGTCGTTCACCACACCATCATCGTCTAGTGAGAACCGGATCAAGGTCTCCATGGGAGAATTGGAAATCCGTTGCCAAGCTAGACAGCTTGGCGTCGGAAAAAGCCAAGGAGGCGTATTGAACGTCTCTGCCCATGAGTGGAGGGAGCTTCTGCAATGACAGCCGGCTATCACCCTTCTGATCCTAGGAGCCAACCACGCGGTGGCAATAAATGATGGCCGCTTTTTTATGTAGAGAAAGTCTAAAACCCGGCCATCATATCTTACCACAGCGTGGCAGGTACGTCTCTAGGAGGTAAGTGATTGAAGTTACACATAATGATGAGGCCTATCTCCGGCGTTGATGTCAAGCATTCAGCAGCCCGCATTCATGGTCAGGGGTTCTAGAGTTGCCGAAATAGGATTGAATGCCTGCTCTAGCTGTGGGTAGCGTCTCAAATAATCGGCAACGCGTGGCCTAGATGTGATGGTATGACAGTCGCATCTGCACGATAATGTCTCCTCTCAAAGGACCGATATTGAACTACCGTTCTTGTCAATTCAGCGACACGTGGTCGCGACGTTTATCAGATAATATGATGCTGCTCAGAAGAATGGCGAGTCTCGTTTGAATTGTTTCATGGGGTCCGCCTCGAAGCAAGACGGAAATGTGACAATCATCGACGAGGCTGTTCAGTGATGCAACGAGGAACGAACCCAGAGGCGAATAAGAAAGCAATGGTGCTTTTCCGTCCCCACGTATTTCATCTCATATCTCTCAAAACAGAACCCGCATGCCGGTAAGCAACGCGATTCCCCACCGTGCTGGTGGAAATGCGCGACGAAAGGCCATCAAGCCAACCGGCTGTCTTCAAGCTTGCGCATGCGGGTATCGCACAATCTATCATTCCAATAAACGCACAGGGGATACGGCCTCGGCTGGAATCCCACCAACGGCAAAGCCCATGTCTTGCCACTTATCCCAGCCGCTCTTACTCCAATACCGTCGCCCTGCTCTACCAGCATCCTGCAATGTGACTCAGGCAAAACAGCAACGTTGGCCCCTGCGGACATGACGGATACCACCACACGGATAAGTATTGGCATCTGATCAAGAATCCGCCTCGCTGTCCGACATTTCCGACTGGCATTCGCTAGCAATGGCACCATTTCCCCGCACTATGCGGCTGCCAAGTCTGGGGTTAGTGTGTGTTTGGGGATTTTTTGGGTCTGGGGTAGAACCGGATGATCCCAGCCTTTCTCCGCAGTGGGCTGTCTGTCCTTTGTATTAAGAGGTGGTCCTAGTCAGATATAAGTATCCACGGGCAGAAATCTTCATCTGTGAAATTCTTGAGACGAAAAGGGTAGAGCTGGAACGAGCAACCTTCCATCATCTCAAGTTGCAGAGCATTTGTCGCCCTTGCTCCTGTCATTCTCCCTTCATCGAATCATCCAGACACCACAGACTCCGTCAATATGGCTACCCACAGGAGCTCCATCGAGAAGAACGATGCCGTCTTTGGCCACCGACCTTCTGGAGAAACTCACCTCGAAAAGGTGCCCGAAGCCATCGAAGTCGGCCCCTACCGCGTGTTCGGATTGACCCCTGAAGATGCCGACTTCTACAACAACTACCCCGAGGAGAAGCGGAAGAAGACTTTCCACAAGGTGGGTAGCACGAACACAGCAACACCACGTCGCGCCGACTGACAGATGATGATAGGTTGATGTTCGTCTGATTCCCATGTTGGCTCTGTTGTACTTGATCTGCCACATTGATCGCGCCAATATCGGCAATGCCAAAATCGAAGGCATGGTTGAGGACTTGGGCATGTCGGGTGTGCAGTACAACACGGTCCTGTCTATCTGTGAGTGCCGAAATGAGAAACCTGGATTGATTCTGAGGCGTCAACCGTGAAAGGAATTGCGCTAACTGGTCTTATTCAGTCTTCATCCCCTATGTCCTCTTCGAAGTTCCCAGCAACATCATCCTGAAGAAAGTCAAGCGCCCTTCGTTCTATCTCGGCACCCTTACCCTCTGCTGGGGTATCATCATGACCTGCACGGGACTGGTTAGAAACTTTGGTGGATTGATGGTTACTCGCATTCTTCTCGGCGTCTTCGAGTAAGTTTCACAACATTCGAAATGGCTTGATTCCTCTGGCTAACATTCGCAGGGCTGGATTCTTCCCCGGTGCAATTTACCTGACTTCTTACTGGTACATGGTGAGTAACCAATTTGCAACGCCCCTTAGCCCGTTTATCTAACAAATATCTTCAGCCCAAAGATCTCGCGGTCCGAATCTCATACTTTTACTGCGCCAGCGCCTTGTCCGGAGCCTTCTCCGGTCTCCTCGCTGCCGCAATCGCCGAAATGGACGGTGTCGCCGGCCTCGAAGGCTGGCGCTGGATCTTCATCCTCGAAGGTCTCGCCACCGTCGTAATGGGCGCCTGCTGCTTCTTCTTCCTGATCGATACCCCGACTCTCTCGACGCGCTGGCTCGAACCCGAGGAGATTCGATACCTGGAGCTCTCCATCTTCATCAAGTCGGGCGGCGGAAACCGCGAGGAGGCCGGCGCCGGCGGCAAGGTCAACTGGAGGGATCTCAAGATGAACCTGACCAACTGGCGAATCTACGTCCAGGCTTACTTTTTGGTGTGCCAGTCCGCTCTGTCGTACGGTATCAAGTTCACCCTCCCGACCATCACCAAGTCCATGGGATTCGCAAATACGCAGGCTCAACTTCTTTCAGCGCCGCCATACGTCGCTGCTGCTATCTCCGCCATCACCTTTGCCAAGATTTCTGATCGGTTCTTCTGGCGTATGCCCTTCTTGGCGATTCCCATGGCCATCGTCGCTGTTGCCTATGCAATCATTCTCTCCCTGAATGGTGCGCTCGAGGCAAAGAAGGGAGTCGCCTACTTCTCCGTCGTCCTTGCCGTTGTCGGTATTTACCCCATCCAAGCCGCGGCCGCGTCGTGGAACGCCAACAACATTGCCCCTGCATCCCGAAGAGCCATTGGTATCGCGCTGATGAACTGCGTCGGCAACGTCGGTGGCATTGTGGGCAGCTTCATGTACCTTGAAAGCGAGAAGCCCAAGTACCCCACCGGCTTCGGCTTGAGTTTGGCCTTCGGTGGATCTGGACTCATTGTGGCTCTCTTGCTCGAGTGGAGTTACAAGTCGGCGAACGCACGCAAGGCTAAGATCGCGGAGGAGGCGAAGTCGAAGTACACCGAGGAGGAGCTGTTCAACTTGGGAGACAGGTCGCCCCTGTTCAAGTACGTGCTTTGAGGATGATAGGGAAGATCGGTATTGAACTTGCCCGGACTCGAAAGAGTCAACTTGCTTCAAAGCGTTGTAGTTAGGATTACGAACAAACAAATTCTGTTATGAACCATTCTATTTTGAGCATAACGTTTTGATTAATCACCACTTCTTTTCTTAAATGACCTTACACCATGGCACAACTATTGTATCAGCCAACCGATACACGGTGGTACGGCGTTGCTGTGATTGTAACATGATTCTATCTTATCGCCGAAAGCGCGTCGTCTCCCGACTTTTCGGGATTTGAGACGGAACGGCCCGGGGGTCGGTCCCGGCGGAGACATAAAGCCCGGAGTCTAACCGGTAATACGGAGGGAAGCATCAACGAAGAGACGAGGGTCTTTTGATCCCATTTTGGCACTCAAAGCTGACATAGATCTGTGAAAACATGCAAAAAACGTTGCGCAATTGTTTGTCGGTGTTCTGTACCAATATCAGCCAGTTTGCTGACGCCACACACATCATCTCCGTTGTTTGTTGACACAGCAGCGGCATCGCCGATGAAGAACCATAGAGGCAGCAATTGGGATTGAAGAGAGGAGAGGCTGGATCTATGAAAAGAATTTATGAGGTTCAACCGCCCATCCCTCCGGCTTTGAACCTGACGAATGCTCGTGTCTTTCTCATTGAGATTTTGCCTTTCCGAGAACGGATGGGATCCACCCCGGCAAACATCAACCGGGCGATAACGCCAATGAGATGATTTCATTACACATCGCGGACACCGACTCCGACACCACCCTCCATCGGGTCTAGAGCGCTGACTTTGCAGCTGTCAATTGACGAGTCAATCTCGCCTGTTTGCTTCCCCAGGTGTCGGCTGCAGTGCTCCTCGAGTCCTTGTCGCTGCCGCGCCCTTCATGCGTTCATGGTTTAGCGGGCACTGGCAACCCCATCATATTCCCGGCGGGGACTAATTGCAAACAAAAACTCAAACACGCCCAACACGCGTGCATCGGTTCGGAGAACTGGAGAGGGATTGCTCGCCTCCAACGCCCTCTGATTGCCAAACAGCCATAATCCCCGCGGGGTCTTGCTCTATACGGCTTGGGTAGATCAACCTTGATGATTAAGGGCTCTAGCTTTGTCAACCACATTATCCCCGAGGACGTGAGTCAATCGGAACAAAAAAACGGTCTTCGGCCCGCCGAGGAGCGAACTAAATAACCCCGCGAAACTCATCAAACCCGTCACTACTTGCCGAGGCAGCTGGCGTATTTTCTCTTCCCTTTCCGAAACACTGCCTTCGTCGCAACTCTTCCGTTCCTCAGTTGACAAGCACGAACTTGCACCTTTCGTGTGGTCGCTAACCCGGTATGCCTTCTCAATCTGATTCTTCCAGTCAACGGGGCGGCCACGATGCCGTGGTACGGATGCCTGACAGTGCTTCCAGGGCAGCGGAGAATGAGAAGAATGGCTCTTCGGCAGCGAGCCCTGTCAGTCAACGACCGAGCGAGCAGGTAGAGTTCAAAGAGGGCGGCTATGGATGGTGAGTTGCGCTCCATAACATCATCACATACTGATGAGGGTTGAGTCGCTGACTTGGTACCAGGGTTGTTGTAGGCTGCGTCTTTCTCATCAACGCTCACACTTGGGGCTTGAACTCAGTAAGTCTTTATTAATCACTATTCATCTCACCTCGAATAGCAGAATTCTCACACTTCAATACAGTCTTACGCCGTCTTCCTCGCCTACTACCTCAACTCCGGAGCGTTTCCCGGCGCAAGTCCTATCTCACTCGCCTTCGTCGGCGGGCTGTCCTTCTCTGTCGGTGAGTCTTGCCCCCAAGTGCCCCAACTTCTCCGCGTCATCTCACTCACTCGCTCACCACAACCAGCCCTTCTCATCGCCCCGATTGTCACATTTTGCATCCCTCGCATCGGCACGCAACCGACTCTCGGCATCGGCGTCGTGATCCAAGCGTAAGCCGGCCCGCTCATCCCCTCTCATCCCCTCTCACCCCCAACGTCTTCCGAGACGGCCGGAAATTCCGACCCGGGTTCCTAACACGACTTCCAGGGCCGCTCTCATTGGTGCATCGTTCACGACCCAGATATGGCACCTTCTGCTTTCCCAAGGCATTGGCTTCGGCATCGGCATGGGATTCACTTTCAACTCCACTGTTGGTGTCGTCCCGCAATGGTTCGTTGTCCGCCGCTCGTTTGCGAACTCCATCGCCACCGCCGGCTCCGGGCTGGGAGGTCTCATCTACTCCCTCGGTTCCAACGCCATGATCCGTAATATTGGTCTGCCCTGGGCATTCCGAATCCTCGCCATCTTATCGTTCGTTGTCAATGGCGCTTGTTGTTTGATGATGAAGGACCGGAACAAGGCTCTCGGCAGCGTCCATGTCGCGTTTCATAAGGACATCTTCAAGAGAATTGAATTTTGGTTGTTTGTCGCGTGGGGCTTCTTTGGACTCTTTGGATACGTCATATCCGTGTTCTCATTGGCGGACTATGCCCAGACAGTCGGGTTCAGTGCCAGTCAAGGGTCTATTGTGTCGGCCATGTTCAACCGTAAGTTATCCTTTGTCCTGCTGAATACATGTACTCTGGAGAACCCAAACTAAGTTTTTGCGTAGTATCGCAAGGTATTGGCCGCCCGGTAATTGGTCTAGTGAGTGACCGCTTCGGCCGCATCAACGTAGCTGGGCTGGGCACCATCATCGCCGGTCTCGCCACGTTCCTGCTCTGGATTCTCGCTGCCAAACACTTTGCAGGCCTCATTGTCTTCGCCCTCTTCGGCGCATTCGCCGGGGTGCTCTGGCCGACGGTCGCACCGGTGGGCGCTGAGGTGGTCGGAATGCAGCTCCTCCCATCGGCACTTTCCATTTTCTGGATTATCCTCGTTATCCCGGCAACATTCGCCGAACCTATCGCTTTAACGATCAAGGGTTCCGGGCTCAATGCCTATCTTCCCGTTCAGCTGTTTACGGGATTTATGTATATCGCGGCTTTCATCTCAAGTAAGTCATCGCAGTAAATGCTTCTATCTAGCCAGCCTGGTTGACTAACCTCCCTTAGTCTGGTTCTTGCGCGTATGGAAAATTCGGGAGCTTGAGACCTTAGCCCTCTCGGAAGAGCAGCAAGATGACGCTCTGCGTAACAACGATGCTGTGTCGCTGACAACTTCACGACGTACTGGGCCTAAACCTGGTATGATGAAGTCCCTGCTCAAGGGCATGTTTACCATCCAACGAGTATAGCAGTCTGGAGATGACAGCACTGAGAAAAGGCGTCCATGGCCCTGAATATTCGGGTCTTGGCTAATGTAATTTATCAAAGCTATATGTAGAAACTGATCATTCTCACACACTTGGTACAACCCTCCAAGCGCCCGGAATGAAACTGGCCATCAGACCAAAGATGACTCTAGGGAGAATCTCTGGCCCGTATCTCGAGAAGCCCGCCTTTGCCATTCCCGAGGTGACACCAACGGCGCTGGTCTCCCTGTACGCGTCCTCGGTTGCTAACTCTGCAAATGCCGCGCCCAGATCCGGGTATGAGCAAGCGAGACCAACCGATTCGGTGCTGATGGTGTAACCGCTCGCCTCTTCGTCAATGATGGCGGGTGGCTGCACCAACAACAGTAGCAACAGGTCTGGCTCGGCCTGCAGGTTTTCATGCGCTTTTCGCAGATCCGCGTAGGGCCAGTAGAAGGCGTTCTTGATCATCCACATGACGAGCCACGGCTGCTTCGCGGCGAATCGCTCGTTCCACGTCGAAGAAGAAAGGAGGATGAACCACGGCTTCTTCCAGTCTGCTCCTCCTTCCTTCTTGAGCTGCTTCAGTGCCGAGACGATTGTCGTTGTTGAATCTTGCAGGACCCTGACGGTGGGCTTATTGTCGTTTTCGCCCAGCGCGCAGATGATTGTGTCAGCACCGACGAGACAGGCTTTGATACGCGTCTCGTCGGTGACTTGGCCCTCGATGATTTCGACACTGTTATCCGTCTTGAATTGGGGAAAGGTTTTGATGAGCTTTTCGCGGGAACGGACAAAGATCTTCATGTGAGAAAAGGGATTCGTGGGTTTGGCAAGGAGGGCTTTCAGTGTTTCGCTTCCGGTGCGGCCGGTTGCGCCGAAGATGGCCAGGGTTCGGCCTGGAGTTGAGGGCTTTGCATCGGATGGCATATTGGGTATTTGAAGATAAGGTTAGCCTTTTTGGGTAGAATTTACTAGAAGCTCGGTCGGAAGATTATCAGGTACATTCGCGGGACGCGAACCTATTTAACGAAAACCCCTTTGTTGAACACAAGCATGCCACGCCGGCATGGCAAACATGAAATTCGGTATTCACACCGGTCTCTTAGTTGTGACTGATCGGAGCGGGACCGCTCCGGACAATTATCAAAAGTTGGCCCGCATGAGTTATTTTGACATCTGAAACAGATAAGAAAACAGTACCTAACACTCTCGATTGGCAAATGAGGTATGCAAAGTACAGAAGTAGGCACGGGTTGAGACCGTGCGGATTGGCACGTCTTAGCTCGCGGGATCTCCGTCATAGACTCACGACCTGATGCAACACCGCCCTAGTACATGTATTTCACAGTCGAGCAAACAAGCGTCATAAGTCATCGTAACGCGTGGGGTCACATGGCCATGTAACCCGACGCCCAAATGCAATGAACCCCTCGGACTTCGTTCTCGTTACAAAGGGACTTAGGGGCCGCAGGGTTTTTAGGTCGGTGGACGGTGGCTGAAAATGTCCGCCGTGAAAGTCCGTTTTTTGTCCGGTCGCCGCATCATGTTTTTCTCGGCGGCTGAAAAGCTTGTACCGACGACGATTAAGCCGAACATCGGCAGATTAGCGGTATGAACGGCGCCGATCCCAGGTCACATCCATAGGGCCTTCGACAGGGTACGGAGACAAAATACAAAAGTTGACGCGATTCGCTCCGCCTCTTCGAGCATTTGTGTTACTAGTTGCAAAATGAACACATGAGTTGCCGATGTGGTGGTCCACTTCGGTTGTTGTGCACAAAGAAGCTTGGTCGCCATTCAATTCTACCTAAGGCAATGACATACGATTAAGCATTTCCCACTTTTGGCTACCAAATCGGGATAACGAAAGTCGAAGAGACTTGAGAATGATACGTACACTATTTTCCAACCTGTCATCCGTCTCTTTCGTTTTATCAAAATTGCCATCAAATCGCGCTCAGCATGGTATCTTGGTTCGAGAAAGTACAGCAAGAAGATTGTCCAAACAAGCGGAGACTGAGATGTCCGATAGGGCGCGTCACTGTTTGCATTGCAATCATGTGACGACTCAAAAGATGGCGTATTTGATCAGAAAAGGGGAGCTTCTAAAAGGTAATGTCAAAATTCTTGAAGGAAGAATACGCGTTCCACTGCAGGCAACAGCCATTTTGAATATTTGTTTGTATTAATATTCAATATTCTCGTCATTTCATCTCGGCCGTAAAAGATTTACTATTTCCACCGACTTCATGACGAAAGATGGTGCCGAAGATGATTATCAGCCCCAGGTGGTAATAACGGAGATACAAGGAAGAATAACGACGTGTAGACTGAGTCTTCGTTAGTAGAGCACCAAACTTGGCTTTTACGGTAATGCGACTCTTACCCGTTTCCGAAAGTTCAAACTTAATGCAAAGCTCACAATGCTGATCCCAGCCCCTAAGGGCAACTGCTTCCAATGCAGAAATACTCGCCGTTACCAATGGGTTTGCAGCTGCAGCCGCGAGCCTCAATCTCGATGCCCCTCTTGGCCATGGCGGTTGTAGGGATGAAGTCCTTCGGGCAAAGTCTGCCGCTGCAGAACCACTCATCGCCGATCTTATGGCAAGAGCACTGTCTGGCGACGAGCTCGGCTTCGGGAGCGGGAGCTGCCGCCGCGAGCGCGGCGAAGAGGGTAGCGAAGGTGAGGATGGAGAACTTCATTTTCTTTCTTGTTCTGTCGAGTTGGCCGATTAACTGGGTAGATGGTTGAATGCCTTCAAAACTCTGAGTTGTTGGAAAGTTGTAATTTACTGTATCGATGACAACACGAAGGGGGGACTATTTATGTTTTGACGACAACCCAGCATATACGACTATCTCATGTCTCAATTGGGTTATCAGAAGTCTAGACATAGCTTCTGCCTGTTTGTATTCGCCTTCGACACCTACAACCTTTGCGAGCTTCCTCTTCTGGTGAATTCGCATCTGCGACTCGATTCTCAGCTTCGCCCAGTTTTGCTGAGACTGGAGCTATCTTACCTCAAAACCTTGAGATCAAACGTGGGAAACTCTGCTGATTGGAAGAAGCACTTCTCGAAGGATCGCGCATTTTTTGACCTTTTGCGCAGCTGTGCCACCTGAAGAGGCACGGCCATACCCGATTCAGCAGGTCGTTGAAGTAGACCCGCGGTTAGTATACTAGCGCCACCTCCAAAGACTTGCGGGATGTGAGACTCACCTAGTCCTTTGGATAGAAGCGTCTGAGACCGGGCACTTATATCGAGGTTGTGAACATATTGTGGGTACTTTTGACCTCATTGTTTTTGGTGTGGCGGTCGGTGGTGCCCTATCGCTTTACGGCAGACCGCACGCGCGTATGTGTGAGAGAGGCAAAGTCACGGCTAGGCTCCAGGGGGACTGAGGTCTGCCAAGCAATGCTATCTTGAAATTGTTGCTCAGGCCAATAGTATATGAAGCTGCAAGACTATGTTCCAGATTCCTCCAAAAGACCCAGTCACGGTGTACTACTAGTACTGGAGTTGTATCCACTCGGAATTCCGCGAACTCGCCAAGCCCTACAGCATACGTGACTTGTGAGATGCCAAGGAGCAGGAAGAGGCGCAAAATGGCACATTCCCTTTTGGTACTTCGTGCTGTCAAGGAATTCCCACAGAGTTAACACTGAGGCATGAGTAACGAGTGGCTCGTGATGCCGTAATGCGACAATGCAAGTCTGTCTGCCTGAGCCCCTGGTCACAACTTTAAGTAGGACTAGCTATTGTGTGACGATTTCATTCGCGACATACATCGTCTATTGAGAGCGAGCCCTGAGTAGGCAAACATGGTGATGGGCGACATGTATTGGGGTGGCATCGGCGTTGTGTTCGCAGACATCGAAGGCGACTACTCTATATTGCGGTAAGCGAGATGTGATCAAAATTGGCTGCATATTTTCTACACCAATTACTAAACCATCTAAATGTCTGCCAACAAGAAGAGAAACAATTTCTTATCCTCTTGCCGAAGAATCGAAGTTTCGCACTCCATCTCAGGAGCCTCAAAAGCGGCCAAGTTGTTCTTGAACACCCCTCTCAGAAGTACAGTTAAGATATTAGCTTTCCCTATTCCAGCATCTCCAGCTCGTACTCCCGAATCAGGATGCTGCCACCCAAACGAGACTTAGCCCAATTGAAGACGCTAAATCGATACCCCATGAAGAAGAACCACTCGTTGTTCAGCTCATACACAGGCCCAAGCTGTTCAAAGTTGTCACCATCGGTGCTGTACCAGAACGTGGCATTGGGCCACGCACCCGATCCGGCCACAGGTGGTGCAATGTCGGCCTTGATGCGAAGCCACAAGTCGCTGCCAGCGATAGTAGGTCCTTCCGCTTTGACCTGTCCATTCGAAGTTGTCACCCAGTCCGTCAACGAGTCCCGCACGACCATGCTGATCTCGTCAACATACACAAGCTTGGACACGCTATTCACCTTGTGTATCCCGATATAAGCGCTTAGTTGACGCAGCGCTGCTATACCTGCCTGGTCCCCGTCCACCATCCCAGATATATCGAGACGGAACGTAGCCTGACTTCTGGGGCCGACGATGCGTTGCGTAAGGGTATTTGCGGCTCCGTACAGCCCCTCGCATACCGTTGCAGTTCGCAGGGTGAGACCGTCGTATCCCAAGCTCCAGACATTATTATCGGGGTTGTGATTCCACTCCCAACGGGGGTCTAAGGCGACGCCGTCGAACTTGTCAACATAAGACCCAGTGCCCTGGACTGTCTTTGAGGTTGTGATGGGCATGGCGTACTCGGCACCCCACCCTCCGTTTGCGTCTGTGACCACGTTCGGCCAACCTTCGGCATTGAAATCGATTGGGGCGAGAACGGGGGCACGGCCACCGGGATAGACGTCGATGAAGGCCATGTAATACCACCTCCCATCCTGGGTCGATACAAGGCCGCCTTGATGTGGTGCTCCTGCTCCCTCGACAGGAGCCTTCATCTGCGCAACCACCTCTCGGGCTTCATACGGACCCCAGGGACCCGACGTCGATTTCAGAACATGCTGCTCGTCTCCGGGCTTGGTGACCCAGATGTAATAGTTGCCATTGATGTGGTAGAATCTCGAGCCCTCGATGTACCTGTGGGCATCTTCAGTGTACACAACCTGGTAGGAGTCAGTCTCTAGGGAAAAGCTCCGAACCATTGCCAACTTACCTCGTTGCGAACCTCTGTGAAGCCATCTGGCGACAGCTGCGCAATACGGATGTCGATGGCGCCGTAGGCGATGTACATAGTGTCGTCGGTATCAATCAATAAGCCGAGGTCATAGTAACACTTCGGAATGGGGTCGTGATGAGTCCACGGGCCCTCGGCGCTGGACGCAGTGTAGATATGCGTCTCATCTGTGCCTTGGATGCAGCCATACCAGTAAAAGACGCCGTTACTTTCGCGGTATCCCAGCGAAGAGGCCCAGACCCCGTTGACGTAAGCTGCGTGATCGCTGCCGTTGAGCGAGAATTTGGCACCGGGAAGTTCGGGCACCGAGTGCGAGACGAACTCCCAGTTGACAAGATCGTAAGACCGGAGAAGAGGTGCGCCGGGAGAGTAATGCATTGTTGAAGCACTGTAGTAAAATGCGTCGTCGACCTGGAAGACTTCAGGGTCTGCGAGGTCGGCCCATATCACTGGGTTGGTGAAGGTCGATTCCTGACGAGTGGTCAAGGCCGAACCGACTTGACTGAAGCCAAGAAGGATAAGGGAAAGCGCTGCAGGAAGTCGCTGTCTCATCATGACTGCTCAGAAATGGCAAACAATGCCGATTGCGTTTTTTTAATTGAGGGATCCAAGATACGATGGTGCTTCTGTCATTCTCAATATTATTTGTTGGCTTCTGTCAATGGTTTATATGTCCGCCGCACTCTCAAATGCCAAGATCTCAGAGAATTGTTTCTCGGCTTGACCTTGGGTCCGCGTTAAACACTGTATGCTCTAGGTCGCCATCGTCGCTTCTAGATCATGCGAGACGGCAGTATATGCTATCCTGTCGGACGCTTGGGTATTGGGCGAGTAAACCTATTGCGATACCTGATGAAGTTTTTAGTGTGATCTACACAATAGCCTCGCGTTAGCTTTCACAAAGCATATCTACTACATGCCGTGGTCCAAAACTATGGTTATTCCAGATGACCGATGCATATTCTCCACATGGAAGATTCGGTTCGTGTGGGATAGTCTCAACCGCTAATCTCTCATTGATTCGGATGGAGGAATTAATGCGGGGTGCAGGTGAGCGTGGGTAGCTTTCGTTAATGTAACGCAGCTCAATTACCTTCCAGCGTGGTATATAGGTCTGGTCAAAGACTGTGGATGAGTTCGGCGTAAGGACCGAATCTTCGAGCCAAACGGATCGGGCCGCATAAGAAGGAGATGGGATACCTGATCAAACCTTTTGATCGGCAATCGGGTAAAGGAACAATATGAGACCATTCTTCTCATGACTTGCTTTACCCTTGCAATGGCTATCAAGTCTGCTCATGGTAGACCAGGGCAATTCTTGTGTTTTATTTCGCTGTGTCAAGTCATTCTCGGTGGTTAGGCCGTTGTAGTGATAAAGAGAAACGCTCGGTGCTAACGGTAAAGCGAACAACTTCTTGGTTGTCAACTTTGATATGAGATCGACACCCCCGCATGAAATAGGTGGTAGAGAGGGTGAATACCCTCGCACAACCCAGCTACCGGGCCTGCATGTCATTTAGCCGGAGTAAGCGTCCTCTCTTGGATTTCTGCCCTTCGTTTCAAGGGTACAAATATCATGAAGAAATTATCCAGGATGATTTCTATTGCTTATGCCAAGGAACAGTCTCTAGAATGCTCATCTTTGCGGAGTATATAGCCTGCTTGTCCAACATTGTGCTGATTCCTTCTGATCTTGCAATCACAGGAATAGTCATTAAGCTCTTTCAAGATGACTTCTTTTATATGGCGTTTGACTTTAGGGGCTTTGCTCCCTTTTTGGACAGCATGTCTGGTGGAAGCTGATAACTCTACGTTCCATAACCCAATTTTGCCTGGTTGGCATTCCGATCCGTCTTGCGCCCAGGTCGACGGCACATTCTACTGTATCACGTCGAGTTTCATCACATTTCCGGGCTTGCCAGTATACGCCTCCAAGGACTTAATTAACTGGAAGCTGATAAGCCACGTGTGGAGTCGTGAAAGCCAAATGCCTGGCGCCAGCCAGCAAACCAAAGGTTGAAACGCCTTCCTAATGGCTCACCCAACTGCACAATGCTGAGCTTCTTTCTACAGGACAACAAGAAGGCTTCTACGCCGCAACCCTTCGGCATCATGATGGCGAGTTCTGGGTGGTGTGCGAGTACCTCGGTCTGCCTGACGGAATGCTAGGCACGATCTTCAAAACCAGGGATCCATTCGACGCAGCAGGGTGGAGTGACCCTTACACATTCCCAACGCCCAACGGAGATTTGGATCTTTTCTGGGACGACGACGGAAAGATGTACATCCCGGGAGGCGGCCACGTTCTCCTCGACGTCGACCTCGAGACGCGGACAGTCATCAACAACATTTTCCTCTGGGCTGGCACTGGCGGTGTATGGCCTGAAGGTCCTCACCTCTACCGCAAGGACGGCTGGTACTACATCTCTGCGGCCGAAGGAGGGACCGAGACTGGACACTACCAGGTCATGGCTAGATCTTCTAGCCTAACTGGCCCGTTTGAACCGTGCCCGTATAACCCGGTCTTGACGAACAAGGGCACCGATGAGTATTTCCAGGTATGCAAACACGTTCTTCGGGATACTTCTTGGTTGGTTCTAACTTCGGGATGACAGACTATCGGTCACGCAGATCTTTTCCAAGACTCTGTTGGGAACTGGTGGGGTGTCGCTCTCGCCACACGTTCCGGGCCAGAATGGAGAATCTATCCCATGGGCCGCGAGACAGTCATGTTCCCAGTCACTTGGCGGGAAGGCGAGTGGCCGATACTGGAGCCTGTCAGGGGCAGAATGTCGGGTTGGCAAATGCCCGCAACATCGAGAGACCTCCCGGGAGACGGCCCATTCAACTCGGACCCCGACACCCACGACTTTACTACATTGAGCAGTATCCCTCGCAATCTCATCCACTGGAGAGTTCCCACTGAGGGCGCCTTTTCGATTGATAGCTCGATAGGACTCCATATCGTGCCTAGTCGCGCGAACCTCACGGGTGATAACGCGGAACTGGATGGTCGTTCGGGGCTATCATTCATCGGACGACCTCAGACGGACACTCTCTTTACCTTTCAAGCCGTCATTGACGCATCACTTACTGATGTTGGCGAGGAAACTGGTGTTACGTTGTTCCTGACCCAGTTCAACCACGCAGATGTGGGGGCAGTAATCCTCCCCAAGACGGATGGCTCTGGAGGAATTGCTCGCATGCTACGCTTCAGGGCCACAGGAGAAGATGCACCGGCAGAAAATCTCGTCAATGTGCCTGAAGCATGGGGAGACGAGCCGATTCGGTTTCAGATTGCTACAGTCAACAGCACCCACTACGTGATGGCCGCATCCCAGGCTTCTCAACCGGACCAGCAAGTCGTTATGAGTACGTTCTCGGCAAGATTGGTTAGTAGCCAGAGTGGTCCTTTCACCGGGTCGTTGCTAGGTATCTACGCTACCTGCAATGGTGCTGGCTCTGGAGCTAGCTGCTCTTCTGGAGGCGATGTCTGGGTGAAGGAATGGCTTTACGAAGGCAAAGGTCAATACTATACTGCAACGGATTTCGTTCCAGAGTAGTATTTGTGTCGACAAACCCGATGTACGGAAGCTTTCTCTTCTAACTTTCGCATTCATTCATCATCTATCATCCTCATCTCTTTGTTGGCCTGCTTCCAAATTTCTTTCATCGTGACTTCTCCTTCTGCGCCTCTCCATTTCCTCCCATCCAAGTGCCGAAGACACAATTGCTTTCCTTCATCGGGATAAAATAACCAACAGGCCCATCTCGCCCACATGCCCTGCTCTTTCATCTGATTCCGCGCCCGATGTCCGATCGTATCCTCGATAAACGCCCCTCTAGGTATCGCCAGCCGCGTCGGAAAAACGCGCGTCAAGTAATGGTCCGTAGCTGCGATGTGCGGCTTATCATGCCAGAAGAACATGGGAGTCAGCGGCACCTGCGTCCCCGGATGCGACTTGGATGTGAAATTCCGCCTGAGCTTGGCCGTCAACGCTCTTAGATGCGAGAACTCTTGCGCGTGAGCAGTCTCGGCATATTTCAGCATCCGCACCGAAGCAAGACACACATATTTTACCGGGCTCTCATCATCTGAGTCTTGTGTCTTCATGACGTCGAGTATTGGCGCTACAGGAATGTCATAGACGAGCGTCCAGTCATGCTGGTGCACCCAAACGTATGGCGTTGTCGCTATTCTTAAAGCTGTCCTCACCGCTAGGCCGAAACCCAGCCTCTCTGACGGCTCCACGAAAGATACGTGAAGATCCTTGGTCCGGCTTACAGTGAACGTCGCCGAGTTCGTCGTCATAGTCGCCGCCCGTCCGTTGTAGCCATATTCGGCTTCCCCTTGCTCTCGACTCAACTCGTGTGGGCTTTCTTGTTGGTCGTATTCTCTTAGCACGAGCTTCTTGACATTGTCTTTGTACCCTTCATACTCCTCCGCGCCCTTCTCCGTCACCTGGCCCTTCTTCAATCTCGGCACGTCGCCTATGCGCTCATACGTGTCCAAGACAACGATGATGCGACATGACAAGAGGTCACTGCAGTGAAGGCGGATGGATTTGAAGACAGCATCCAAGAGTTCTGTCGAAGGCGCGGACGGAGTTGGCGATGTGGTTATTATCAACGTCAGAAGCTCTGAGACCGATGCCGGCACTGGCGGCGCAAGGGTGGAGGACATGGTTCCCACCGAGTGTCATGTAATGGGAGAAGAGGAGTGGAAATATTCTGTTCAGACGGGAGACGTCGACGGGTACGTATCTGGTCGGAGTTAAGACTTTTTTCGGTGAGGTGGGGCACCCCGCCGGAGCCTGCACCAAAAATTGTTGGTTGCGGCGGCCGGCAGAAAACTGCGGCAGCTTGAATACCTTGCAAACTTTGAGATGCAAAAGAAATACACGGTTGCCGTGGCATAGGCTGATTCCGGAGTTGAATTAATGGAAAACTGCAGTCATCTATTTCTCGCTGAGTGATGTGAGTGCTGCTTGACAGTTTCGGCGGCGCCTAAGTGTAGGAGGCCCAATCCCGGGCCCGGACTAGCAAGCCCTGACTCGGCGGGGGGCCGGGCCCGCAGCCCGCGCAAAAATTTCAAACCCGGCACTCAGGATGCAGAATTTTCAAAAGATTATGACCAGCCTGGGGGTCGAACCCAGAATCTCCTGATAACATGTTTAATCGTAGTCAGACGCCTTGCCATTGGGCCAACCGGCCATGATGGTTTCAATCCATCACGGGATGTTGGAGACGAGGGCCGGCCTGGGCTTTATGATGTCTTTCCTGGCACCACGTCTCGACCATACAACAACAAGCACTACCTAACCCAAAGCATGTCACAGGCATTCTAACGATGATCAAGACGGTGCTTGATCAGCCACGTCAATAATTTATCAGTTTATTGCCATAGGGTATCCCAACCAGCCGTGCCCAAAGAACTCCAAGCAATGTTGAGAAAGCAAACACATACCAGATCATCACACCCACTTTCCTTCCAAGTACTTCACACCAGCCCCTCGACCTCAGACCTTCTTTTTCCAAGCACTCAAGAAAAAGTACCCCCCACAAATCTCCGACGTCTGCGCGCCATTGCAATGCATATCGCAGTTCCACGCCGGCGCAGCCGTCGTCGGCGGCGTCCGCGAACAATAGCACTGGTCCCCGAACTCGGTGCCAAAGTACTCGTAGTCGGAACACACCCCGGCGCAGAGCCGGTTCGTCTGGTCCTCAATTTGCGTGTACTTGTCCGGGAATACGCGGTTCGAGGTGTCCTCGTAGCAGCCAATGTACTCCCAGTCGACCACCTGCACCCATGTCGTCGTCGCGGCGGGCGCTGCTGTCGTTGATGTGCCGTTGGTGTCTGAGCCGACTGTTCTGTGATGAGTGTCAGTATCGACCCTTCAGCCGGTGTTGAATGAGGTGTTTTGATGGGGTTGTTCACTTTGTCGCCGCCACGTTCTTGAGGTCTAGGATCTCTGAGCTCTGCCTTGCGAGCATACTTCCAAATACCCCGGCAACGATGGCTAGCAGCGCAAGAAGGAATCCCAGTATACACCAGAGTATGAACATCGCCATGCTCATACCACATATCCTCCTCTTCGACGCCGCTTGTGCATGAGGATGGCTTGGTATACCGGGTACCTGGTTGTATTGGTGATAATACGGCGCGCCCACAATCTTGTCCGGCTCCGGCACTGGATGAAGACCGTTCTCAACGTACGAGTCGTCGACAACCTGCGGTTGACTGTAATGCGTGTTCATGGGTTGTGCCGCCCTCGCATCGGATCCTGTCGGGTCGATGCTATGGCCCCCCGTCTGCTGCCCGTAGGAATGATCCATCTCGTGCGCCTCGTCTCGCCAACTTCCACCTGACCGCCGAGTGTGGTTGATATCAAGCAACGCCTTTTGCTCGGGCGGCTGCATCCAGATGTCTGACTTTCAAGCAGATGGGAACGGAGTTTCGCTGCGAGATAATGTCGATGAGTGACGTTAATCAGAAAGGAAAGTAAACCCAGAATCGTGGAACAGCCTTCTCTCGCGGAACAAGACGGAGCACCTTGCTTAAGAAGCGGCTTTACAACTGAACAGGGCTGGCGCTAGGCAGCCGAATCATAGAGCAGGGGGTTTAGCCATCGAACACAAGTAGAATTCTCCCCCTTGCTGGAACCGCGCCACTGCCACGGTGCTGCCAATCGCGACATGCCGAAGTCGCCTAGCACTTTAGAGTCTCACATTGTCAGCACCAAGACCTCAGCTTCGCCGGCTCACGGATCTCATGAATGGGCTAGAGAGCTCTCGCATAGCAGCTACAGCAGCCGCCACTCGGGCTGTATGGGATGAACGTGGAATACTTTCGTTGAGACTTTTCTACCTCGTCAATTGTCGATCTTGTCCCAAAATTAGCCTTACGAGGGATCACAATAAGCTTGGCATTGGGGGCTCGGTGCGACGTGCTAATCTCCTTTGAGGTCTTTCCAATTCCCAAAAACTCGTGCCTAGAGTGGGTTAAGCATATTTCTCTTGGCTGTCAGCCGCTTTGACGGGGAGACCCCCTGGAGAAGAGAAAAGCCCACCTGAGAAGTAGTCCCTTTCAATACAAACACTTTGATCGCTTTGCGGAGTACTCCAGTCAAGTAAGTGCGCTCCTATTCGCAAAAGCTCTTTCTGTTTTCAAGGAGCGCTGTCCTTTCATGTCCATGCTGCAAAGTGTGCTCTCGGCATCGCGTGGCATGACGGTGCTCAGATGAGACAGTGTCCACCTCCTCGGGTAAGGTACTTATGAGACGAAGGGCAGTGAGTGCTGTCGATGTGCAATAATCTAGATCAAAGTATATTGTCACTATTCTCCATGATCCCCTCTTCTGCCTCATGGTTAATAGCTCTCACGTCCAGATTCTATTTCAGAAATGAAGCATTTCACTCATCATGATCATCAGCCATCCCGACTGACATGCATGCGCCATCAGCGCTAACCCCGCCACCAATCTAACACTCCCGAAGCTGACTTCTTCGCCTCAACCTTGTTTCTAAATAGACATTTCATCATACCTTACCGGTTACTTTAATGTCATGTCTCGAAACAGCCTCCCAATCATCGCCAAGAAACAGTAAATACCATCTTCTTGTAAGAACCCTGTCCAAAACGGAGGGGAGGGCGAGGTCCGGGCCGCAGCAGCCACAATGGCCTTCTTCCTCCGCCACCTAACAAACCTAACCTTCATCGCAGAAGAACCCTCCCTAAGCAAAGTCGTCCAACACGTCCGGTAAACCGCCGTATGTCTCGCGGTCCTCGGACAAGTGGACCACGGCACCGGTCTACTGACAATTCTCCACGCGCACGGGATTCCGCCGTTCGACCTCCGAGAATTCGGGCCCGAGGTCTTTTCGAGGACTTTAGCCGGTGCCAGGTTCTTGGCAAGGGATGCGACGGCAATGGATCTAGCACGTATGAGGTCCCCATGAACCCCCCGCGCGCGGACCCATTTACGCGGATTGTGTTTGCTTTCGGGTGGGAATGTGTTGGGAGATGGCCGCGGTGGGCTACACCTGTTCCGAAGCACTTTTCCTCCTCCTCCTCCTCCAACCATGGACAGCAATATCGTCCAGATTCAGACGCCGAGATAGAAGTGGCATCCTTTCAACACAGTGAAGATGACAACGATAACGAGAGCGACCCAACCCTCAACGCCCTGGAACGCTACGCCCGCACCCTAGTCTGTAACCGCTTCGCCCCAACCTGGCACGAAGACGAAGCAACCTACGAACTCGCCCGCGAGCTGGCACTAGGCCAGGACAACAGGACGAACCCGCATGGCCCCGTCTCGATGCGTCTGGCCAGGTTCTGGGGTCTCTGGGAGCGCATGCTTGCGCCGTGGCAGATGAATCAGGTCGTCAAGGGGACGGGGCGGGTGTTGGCGCTTGATCTTTCTGTGAGGTTGTTTGGTGATGCGGTGGATGGTGGGGATACGAGTGGTGATGGAGGAAGAAGGGGATCGATTCGAGGAGGAAGTTGTTGACGGGTTCGTCCCCGAAGAAGGTGAAGAGATCGAGGGAAGAGTTGAAAGTTGCGGGAGTAGTACCGACGCAAGTGAAGAAGAGAGCGCCATCGAGTTATGGGGGAGAACGATAGCGAAACGCTCCACACCGCGCAGGACCAGATGCCTATGCTGGGCAGCATGCGTGAAATATGGCGTTACGGCTGGTTCACGGATCCCTCCGAGAACGCTCTCGTCAAGCACCTAGATATCGACCTCGCTCACATTCGCGAAGCCGCGGACGCGGGGTGCAAGATACTCAGACGAAGACTGGAAAAAGGACCGGTGCGGTCGTACGAGGGGTATACCATCGCCGAGCTCGCGCGCGCAATCGACGAGAACACAGGCGCCGATGCATGCGCCGTATACCCCCGATGAACTGCGCGATCGGGAGGATATGCCCGTCGAACGGACGGTTCTTGGACCGGTGGGCCTTGATAGGGACAAGATCTTTCGTCCGGAGAGCTTATTCCGCTACCCGGTCCCCTCGCACCAGGATATCCAGGACCTTGAGAAGAGGCTGGATCTCAGCGCCCCATTGCCCGATCAGTACAAGGCTTTCTTCCGGGTGATGGACGGGATGGGACCGGTATGGTGGAACGAATCGCAGCATCTGCGTATCCTGGCCCCGCTGTCCAAGGTCACTATTGAGGACGACGAGCTTCCGCCAAGCATGCAGCTCGAGTTGCTTCCATCCCGGGGTCTCGCTGACGGCACGTGTATATCCTGGCCCCTTCTCCGGCGGGTAATCTGTATTAGTGAGGGCGGTTACAATGGAGACCTCTGGCTCGTGGAGCCGAAATACGTAGCAGAAGCCAAAGAAGCTTTCTTCCAAGTCTACGACCACGCCTCAGAACAGGACCGACGTTTGCTCCGTAGGGGAGTAGAAGAAGTCTACGGCAGCATCGATGGTTTCCGCAAGTTGGATTGGGGTCTGTTGATGTGGACGTCGTGGTTCACGGAGATGGTTCCCTACCGGGACCTAAGTGCCCTGATGGACGAGTTGGCGAGGGGTAGTCGGCGGACGGTGAAGGAGTGGACGCTTCGGTTCGATCCGAGCACGATAAGGTTGAATGCAAGGTTCTATAAGACGGCTAATGCGTTGGATCCAAGCAAGGAGGTGGACAATGTAAAGGATGGCAAGGGCAACCTTGTGCTGTCTTCGCCGGGGACGATGGCGATGGGACCGTTGGTGTATCCGGAGAATGCAATGACCATGCCCATGGTCGATCACTGATCCCAATTGCTCAGAGTGAACCATGACCCACTCGTCTCGAGCATGGTGATCGGGGGTTGACAGGACAGGAGAATCTCGACGGGTATAAATAGACGTCAGTCGAAGATCAGTCACCTCGCAAAGGACCGTTCGCTATCTGTTGGTTGTCGAGCTCCGGGAATGCTCGGCCTCATGCTCGTCATCCTTCCTCCCATTTGACTGAGGCTACTTTTGCTTTCAAGCAGCCGGACATTTCAAAATCCATCGCACCGCTTCAAAGCATCATAGCCGCTGATATCTGACATCACATCGTCTCAATCTCGACTGATCCATAATGAAATACGTCTCAAATCCCGCGAGACACCTGTCAGCAGAGCTTGCCAAATCAACGACTTCTACAAACCTGTCGATTGAACTGGACGGCTTAACTGCATTCGGGAGTCATCGCAGCGAAAACGTCCACGGCCGTGAAGCTCCGCCAGATCCTTCAGCCAACTATGTATCGCTGTGCGGCTGCAGAGAGGCAGTACAACTGACGTAGTTCAATGTATATAGAGAGATAGAGAGAGTCAGGGATCCTCAAAGAACGTGAAGCTAACCTCACATCCTTCCTAAGTTGCGAAAGTCAATCTCGGTACCCGTGCGTGCATGGAAGCATTGGATAGCTCAAAGAGTTTCGTAGTGTACCCTATCCTCATAGTAGTCGGGTTTGACTCACAATCGGGACGTGTCATCCCTCTTGTTCTTCACTCCCGTTTCATTCCCAAGGTGCTCCATACATTTGGACGTTTTCAAGACTCATAGCAAGGAAGTGGATTAATGTAAGTGATTATGGTATCTTTTGCGTCAATTAATCTGTCACTTCGTGCATCCGCCTTGCTTCATTCGCTTCATCCGCTTCAAACACACTTTTACACATGGACAATTTCTCTTAACAGCCCCTGTTGGATATTATTATATAATCCCGAGAGTTGAAACTCTACCACAGTGCTTAGACAGCGGCTCCCTTCTTCTCAGGTTCGGCAACAACCTCATGGGTATCTTCTGCGGGAACCGCGCCGTGACGGGTGACCTTGAGGTTCCCGGCGGCAATCTCTCGCTCGATTTCGTCGAGACGGGACTTCTTATGATGGGTCTTCCAGGCTGGAAGACCGGAGTTGAAGACATCATCCATCTCCTCGAGCGTGAAGCCCTTGGTTTCAGGAGCAAAGAATGCGGTGTGAAGGAATGCCAGGGCGTTGAAGGTCGCAAAGATGTAATACATCTTGAAATTGATGTTCCACACTGTAAAGTACTCATTAGTATTAACATCAAACGTGCTGTATTGTTCAACTTACACAGAGGGGGGACGGCAAAGGCAAGAATCATGTTCCAGAACCAGTTGGTCGAAGTCGATAGAGAGACGGCCTTGGCACGAATCTTGCTTGGGAAGATTTCAGCAGGGTAAGTCCATGATACCGGGCCCCAGGTAGTGGCGAAGGTCGCGACAAAGAGATACGAGCAAGAGACGATAGCGGCGGATACAGGCTTTTGGTTGAGGACGAGCCAGGTAACAGACTCGTTGTCGGCGTTGCGTGTCGCATCGGTGTTGGGCTCTCCGTAGTACTGTTGCAGCGCGCCAGAAATGAACAACCAGGTCATCATCATAAATGAACCGCCAACTAGCAGGGGGCGACGGCCAAGCTTGTCGATGAAGATAATGGCGGGAAGAGTCATGAGTACGTTGATAATGTACTGAATAGATGCAGTCAGGAGGGGGTTGCCCATGCCGGCACCCTGCATAATGTAGACAATGTAGTCTAAATTAAATCAGCAACTTCTCGTTCACATGCACGAGTGGAATATCGTCACTTACACATCATGATGTTCATTCCGCACAGCTGGGACCACATCTGGATGCTCATACCGAGCAACACACGCTTATACATACGAGGAGCGACGAGACCCTTGAAGCTAGAAATGTTCTCTTCTCGCTCGAATCGGAGGGCCTCCTCGATCTCTTGGTACTGGGCCAATACCTTTGGGTGGTTGACGTCGCCGCTGCCGTGAAGGTGGGCGAGGACCTTGATGGCTTCATCCCAACGGTCCTTGCTAGCAAGCCAACGAGGACTGTAGGGGAAGAAAAATAGCCCAATAAACAGGACGGCAGCAGGCACAATCTGGACGCCCCAAGGAATGCGGAAAGCGGCGGTCGGCTGGTCGGGATCAGTTGGGCCATTCCCAATGCCCTCGGCAGCGCCGTACTGAATGAAGTATTGAATCAAGATACCCCATGTAATTGCCCACTGTTGGAGCGAAACAACGCGGCCGCGAATCTCCTTGGGGGCGATCTCGGACTGGTAGACGGGAACAATGGAGGAGGCGATACCGACACACATGCCCGCAATGACACGGCCGACGCAAAGCATGCCGACGTTGACGGAAGCGCACTGAAGGATGGCGCCAATGGTCCACAGAATACAGGAGAACTGCAGTGCGACCTTGCGAGAATACTTGTCGGCAATGAAGGAGGAGACGAGAGATCCGACGAGGGAGCCGGCGGGCATGGAAGCAGTAATACCACCCTGACGATATGATGTAGGGTTTCCAAAGTATCTCTTGTAGGCACCAGTTCCTAGAACACCACTCATGGAGCTGATATCAAAGCCGAAGAGGCCACCGCCTAGGCTCTGGTTAGTAAGATCCTCAAGGTTTGAGGCCACCCAAGAACTGAGGTTAGCTCCACGTACCAATGGCGGCGAAACCGCAAATGAAGTAGATGTTTTGCGCCTGATACATGATGGCGATATTCGCGCAAAGGCGACTGTCTCTGAAGTTGTGTTCAGTTACAAATAGTTGAATCGTCCGGCTAGGTAGGACGGAATGAAGTTGTAGTGCCGTATGTATTCGTCAGCGGAGGAGGTCTCTCAAGGCTCTTGACGGCCTGCAGGTGGGCGCGACCCAAACTTAAAGTAAACGGTGAGGCATGTACAGCCGGCGGTGGATTGCCTGGGTCCGGTTTGGGGGCAGCCATTGTTGCCTCGTGTGTATGGTACCCGAGTTGCAGGATGGGTAACGACACGGCCCACCGTCGTACCGAGCTACGACGTCGAATGACATTGGGCTGGCCGGTTGAGTAGATCGAAGGGGGACCCTGTCTGGGGAGACAGGACGGACCGAATGCAAACGTTGGCACATGGGGTTGACATGGTTGATGTGGAGGATTTCCCGTCCCGTGGTATATGATGGGGTCATGGGTAGAAGCAGGTGCAGAGGAGTAACGAAGGGTACGGACGATCAGTTCCTCGAAGGGTGATAGGGCCATTGTGTGACAAGTCGGGCGAGTTTGGTCAAGGCACAGATGTCTGGGCCGTTGCCAGGTCGTTGGTTGAGACGGCGAGGTCGCGGAGCTCATTGATCAGGAATCGCATGCCTGCACAAGCACCTCAGTCGGAAGAGCTCGAGAAGATGTGGCCGAATGAGGCACAATGAAGTATGGGGAATCAGGAGCTCCCAGCCACGTCCAGCGTGCCATTGACCATCTGGGGTGTGTGAGCATATGTGTGGTGTGTGGGAGACGAAATGCGGAGAAGAGGAAAGTCAACTCAGGATGGGAGGGATGGGCAGCCGTGAGTGGCTGGCGAGATTGGATGATTGGCGATGTTACCAGGCGAGCAGCGTGGGAAACTCAGACGAGAAAGCTGGGCGAGATCCCAAATGCCACACGGGTGGCAGGTAGAGGTGTCGTTGCGTTGCATGTCTCATGCTGTGCTCGTGCCGGTGGTGTGCTCAACACCTAAGTACCAGCCCAGGTATATTGCTGCAGAAATGCTCGGAATGGGAACTTGCGATGCGGTGAAGCCGTTCATCTGCCTGACTGCCTGTCTGTCGCTTGTGCTACTCGGTCGATTATCGTAACTGAGAACCTTGGTGATGCGGATTGCGGACATGGATGGACATGTCATATCTAGGCTGTTGTCGGTTTCCCTCATGCTGGTGCCATGTTGTCAGTTTGTTAGTCATGGGTTCATACTCCGTACCAAACCAAACCTGCAACAAAATGAACCCACGCAAGCAGGCCAAAGTTGGTGAAAGCAAAGTACCTCAGGTACCTCACCTGCTTACCTGATGGAAACCTAAACATTCAGGCGTATCTTAAGGTCGTCAGATTCAATACGTACCGAATCGAGTACCTGACGGAAGGAGGAACACAAGGTTCGTTCGCCCTTGTCCGTGTGTCTTTTCCGTCCGGACCCCTGCCCGCTCTCTGCCCCGGGCGGGTCAAGAACGGTGGACCACCTCCCGTCGTTCCTCCCTCCAAGGACGGACCATTAGTTGACGGACCATTAGTTGACGGACCAATCTACGCGGCCCATTTCCCCGCACCCGACTTGGGTGATGGATCACGATGGAAATGGAAATAAAGATCAAACACGCAACTTTAATGCTGGCCAGTCAAATCATCATAAGGGCGAAACAAGTTGGAACTCACTGCCTTACCCAAGTACCTACGAAGGAACCTAGGAACCTAGGTACTTGATGACAGATAGGCATGTCGGCAAAGGATCGAGAAAAGTTGGCCATAGTCCCTGGCTGGCGGTAGGTTTTGCCCAGACGAGTGATTGAGATGCCATCACTTAGGTTAGCGCCTAGAAGATTGATGTCTGGGTCTTGGTGTCCTTTCGGCTGCTGCTCCGACGAAGACAGGCTTGGAGCAAGCTTGGCAATGGAGAGTCGCCTCGGCCATCTAGTGAGAGTCGCACATTGCGTCTGGCAAGCCTTAGTACCTAGACGCCCGGCGGTAGAGGGGGGGAGAGTACGGTATTGTGCCACAAACCTGACGTGTTTCGTCAAATGATCTACGGGACCTTTCTCAGGAGACACATGAAAAGCTAGAAGACGATGTGTATTGCCAAGTGAACCTGTGGAGAACAGGCGGAGAACCTGCGGAAAACTCGTAAAGTTCCAGATGGGAAGCTCTGTCGAGATCCAGCTGCTGCAGGAGGAGATGAGGTATCCATCAGCCGTAACTGAGATAAGTTTGGGCGAAGACGAGGTACAGACAGGCAGAGACTTCCGACTCTTGGCTATCGGATAAGTTTTTGCAGTTTTTGATCATCACGGGATAATGCGACACGAAAGCGAAGTCGAGGCAGGAGAGCTCTCTCCAACAATCCAACAGCACTTTCCCCCGTCGACCCCAATTCCCGCCCTCGCCCCACTCCATCCGCATGGGAAGGATCCATCGTGGCTCCTTCTTCCCCGGCCTCACCTTACATACAGTTAGTTACCTTGTACCTTCCTCGATCCTTCTCTTTAGTGATTGAGAAACTTGTAACTCAATTGGTTGTCTTGGTAAGGTAGGTATGGACGGTCACTTCCTTCCTTCCTTCCTTCCTTCCTTCCTTCCTTCCTTCCTTCCAACAATGTGAACGTCTGCCGGGAGGGTGACTTCGACACCACCTCATTTGTCGCCCTCGTCAAGCCACCCGCATCATCTTACCTTTAGTGCTCCAATCCAACTCCCGTCTCAGATCGGGCCTGATGTCCGTCCAACATCCCGTCACCAAAACCTCCAACCAAATTACATCGCCAGCACCTGGCGTGAGCAATGCCATTTGGTTGCCGCCGCCTTTGTTGGCCTTGTGCCTCAACCACTGCACGAATTACCATGTCTGAGCGCCACCCCTTCGTCTTGCCGCAGTCGAATCGAATCCTTTTCTTTCGGCCCTCTTCCCACAGCAAGCCTCTCGCTGTTCGCCCATTCGCCTATTTGCCACGGTGATAGTTCTAAGGAGCATTCTACTTTTCAAAGTCCCACCGAGGATACAACGGCGTACCCTTCCAAAGCTCATGGAGACTTCGCCTTGCGACGGCCTCCTGACCACACCCCTGCGTCTTTTGCCAACCTGAAAAGGCTTCGCTGGGCTCCGACGACTTTGGCTCACCTCTTATCTCCTGCGGGGGAATGGTTCCCGAGCTGCGGGCCTCCAGCTGCTTGGTCCCGTCCTTGTTTTGCGGGCCAATTCTCGGACCACTTCTCCGACACGGCGCAGCCCACCTCAAGGTACCCCGATCAACTTTCTCCGTCACGACGACCACGCTCTACAGTCGCACCAGTTGATTCATCCCTCTTCTTGGTACGTTCTCTATCGACTCTTCACCGCTGCGTTGGCTTATATACCAGCTGAGATTATTGAAGCCCGTTCGGCGTCACAGCTTGATCGTCTGACAATCGAAGTATCATGGGATAGAATCATTCAACTTCGCTGTCTCGCAGTCTTGCCAGAGACACATCAACCAAACGTTGTCTCTTGAGTAGTGACATTACCGAAGGTATCCCCACCAATTTAACATCTTGGCCACGGTTTTAGCGCCAACTCGGGTCGACCACCACTCCACGGGGCCCAGAAAAGACGCTGGGGCCCTTGCTCGTTATTGTGATGCGTGTGCCTTGAATGGACCGCTTCTCATCAATCGCACGTTTATCATCGCTCGACCTTGCACCTGATATTTCAGAAATTTCACATTTTGCTGCCCTTGCATCTTGGCGCCTGCAAAGTTGAAGGAAAAGTTTTTCTTTTCGTTCCGGCGGTAATGCGTCTTCAACCTTACTTACAGGTTACGGTAATTCATATCCCCTTCCATTTCGGAGGCCATGTATGATAGGCCTAGCTCAGCTATTACACCGCAGACTCCCCGAAGAAGGGCCCCGTTCACCACCGTCCTAACGGTCATTTGCTGCTCCTTCCATGGAGATCGGCACGCCTAACTACTGCGTCTAACTCTGTACGCCCTCCGCGCAAGACACTGAACGAACAAATCCTCCAATGGCCTGCCGCAACTCCTCGACAGAATGATAGGACTGCAACGTTACCACGATGCGGGGATTTCATGCTGATCGAACATGGTAGCCGGACCGTCATTCTACTTTTGCTGCTGGCCATACCTATGTGGCCGGCGAGCTGGACCTCGCCCATTCTGTTTTCCTACTCGAAACCCTGACGAACCACTTACACACCGGCCGAGAGGCTCCGATCTAACTCAGATGGCGCACAACTTGCTTGGCTCTGTCAAACGTCCGAGATCCAATGCACCGGGTCGCATAAGCTTTCCAGAAATGGTCTCTTTCATGTAGGCACGCAAGCTTAGTACTCTACCAGGACTGCGGAAGCGATAGCACCTTGCCGTGTCGCTAACAAGATTTTGATGAAAGAGGAGCCCCGTGTAGCAACCTTCACCAAGGTGAGTGATCTTGCTATAAGTGATATGTGCCTCTCTTGTATGCGTATTGCACTCGATGGTGTTCATCACCGTGGTAGTTCTCTTTCAAATTTCTTTCTCTATCCTATGCGAAAACTTGCCCGTCAAAGCTTGTGTGGGTATTGTGTTAAACCAGACCGCACATGGTGACTTCAATAAGAAGAACCCTAGCCTCAACGAGGCGGCAAATGTAAGAAGCACTTCTTGAAACATGAGTGCTTCAGTGAGAAAATGCTCTGGAAATTCCAGAAGGAACTGACTTCAGTTGCATGGCTGCAATGAAAAGGATCCAGGTAGTCAAGTGACATGAGAGTCTTCATCGGCCAAGAAGCCAGCCACGACTTCCCGCCCCCCTCAGCCTACATCGCAGGCATATTGACGGTATCTAAGGCGCAAGAGACCTTGCGCGCAAGGTGGAAGGTGAGTCGAATTTAAGTCTCAGCACGTTGTCCCCTCTGGACTGGTGCTTCTCAATTCGGCTCCCTGGTATTGTTTTTCCTCTCCGCACCCATGCGCAAAGGCACAGAAATGCAATGAGAAAAGAGGCCGACAAACTCCAAAGAGCGTCAGCCAGAGTTGTTTGTTATTTTCTGTTTGCGAATCCTCGTGCCAGGTCCCCATACGAGGATCCGCCTCATCGCTCTTATCCCCCGTGCAAGCCCCCGCGAGAAAACTTGCCAGGAGGTCCTGTCATCTGCGAATCCGTTAGCAAGTCGCAAGGCCACGCAGGCCCAACGTAGTAGTGCCAAGTGAGCAGAGGCATTCCGCTACCCGAAAGGAACGGTAGCACTGCCAAGGGTAAGTAATAAATAGTAGTAGAAAAAGTCCTTGTTCATTGTTGAGCCCACTAGGGCTGGGCCCTAATGCTTCGTTCGGTAACTGGCCAGCAGGGAAAGGGGCTAGACACGCCACTGGGACATGTTTGCGTAGAAAAGGACCGGGCCTGTCACAGTCAATCCTCGTCGACATCCCCTGTCGCAGCTAACCAGCCGCCGTTATCATACAGCTTTGCTTCGGAAAGAGGCGAAACAATAGAAAAAAGAAAGGAATGAAGAGAGAGGGCAACACCTCGAAAAAATAGACTTGACCCAAGAAGTCAAGTCAACCAGGATATGGGTGGTGGGTATCGTGAGAAAGAAACAGCCGCCTCTCCTTGACTCCGTCTCCAAACTGGAGCGTTTGGTCCCCGCCCGTCTAAACAACGCAACGCAAATGATTCCTGTAGCCTAATGATTCGCTTCCCTTCCGACATATCATGTAAAAGCCATCCTTCCTGTCTCAACAACTGGAATGATGCTTTCGAACTGCGGCTTGCAAGAGCTGAGGCCTCATCTTGAGTCGTACAGCTGGCGCAAGTGCGCACGTTGGTGACGGAACGAAGAGTAGTTACCAGCGTAGATGGTCTCGAGGATGCTGGCAGGTCCATCGGCGCGGGTCCCCGCCTGACCAAGCTGCACCATTCTCTTCTTCAGCATCTGATGTGCAATGCTGAACTCTTCCAGGATCCGCCCAGCGTTGCTAGACCCACCAGAAATATCATTAGCGGGATTGTTGGGATCTATGACGGAGATACGATCGAAGTTCTTGTAGACAACGTCATGAACTCGGTGCTGTGATGATAGCGTTAGTAAAAGTAGTTAGCGAGATTGCCGATATGAACTTACCTTGTGGACATAACCCGGAGGATTCAACCGGATTGCCGTGTTGACATAGTCGAACCTGTTTCCATAGAGGTCGAAGAACTCCATGAGCATCTGTCCAAGGTGGTGATCGGGGGTGAGGTTCCGGCTTTGAACAGAGGGCATGAGCTGCAGCATGCTGACGACCATGCAGGTGACAGTGAAGCTGCCGATCCCCCCGTTGACAGGCTCATTCAGACCGCGCATCGCCAAAAAGTGTTTGACCATTGTGACGATTATTGGCATGGCCGGATACTGCTTCTTCCACTCAATGAATGTCTTGACGGCCTGGGGACCATCAAGGCGATCGAAAGAGATGTCAACCCGGAGGCCAGTTTCGGTGTCAATGTACTTGACGAGAGGGACTTTGGCGCCTGCGATGAACTCCATGCTGTTGTAATGGGTCAGACGCTTGGACGAAAGGAACTTGCCAAAGTTCCTCAGAGCCTTAATACCGAAGAAGTTGGAATGAGCGCCGTTCATCCAGCTTCTTTCACAAATGACCAAGTCCATATCAGCCGTGGGCAGGTAGAGGCCAGACATGTACGAGCCAAATGGGCGAACGTCACATTCCTTGTAAAAGCGATTAGTCTTGAGAGCCGAGCGGATTCGGTCGACAAGCCGTGTTCGCATCTCGTGCTCAAAGTCGCGAGGGCGTACGACCTCATAGAAATCGACAATTTCCTTGTGAAGCCTATCCAGGTTAGACACTAAATCTGAATCAAAGCTGTCGCGACTCACCAAACACTGATGTCCGAGGTCTTGGAATGGTCCGCGTCGATCCAAGGCGTGGGATCCTCGCCTTTAGTCACCTTCCACTCGGACAAGATCGCGCCACCCACGGGCATCTTGTTGACTTTCTTGAGCGGCGCGTAAGTAGGGGGCTTGATGTGGTCGTCAGCAGTGCGCTTCCGAGAGCCGAGAGCGTCGTTGAGCGCAGCGGGCTTGGGGGGCAAAGTCGAAGGCTTGCTAGGCGTGAATGGCGCTGCCGCGGGTGATGATCCGCTGGAGGTAGGCGGATTGCCACGTTCTGAACGCGGGCCGCTGGGAGTAACTCTAGAAGCGATGGACGAGGATTGCAAAGGAGGTGCTGGACCAGGAGGGGGAGGAGGGGGAGGCGAGGGTGGCTCGGAGGGAGGAAGAATGATCTCTTCCTCGTCATTAGGTTCGTCAAAGTCGAAAGAAATGAATTCCTCGGCCTCTGTGCTGGCCTTGAGCTTGTCCGCGGCAGTTTCGTCGACTCGTGCCTTACGAATCATCTTGACCATGTCCTTCTTCTTGCGATCGGCCGCATCAGGCGGGGGAAGGGCGGTGTACGGATCTGGGTTCGACCATTTCGGGACGCTGTTGCCTGATTCGTCGTTGCCAGAACGGCGGGCGCGCTTGGTGGAAGGCTCACCAGATTCCTCGTCATCCTCCTCATCAGAGTTGTCAGAGATCTCCATGTCAGCCTCTTCGTCGTCCGATAGGTCATTGATGTCGCGGTATACTACACCAGCGCCCTCCTCGTTGACTAGGTTCTCGTCGACTCCATCGCGGCGGGTGCGCAAGAGCTCGCGCTCGGCTGGGATGATCTTCCAGTACGCGCCTCTACCGCGGCCACGAAACGATCCTCCCCGGGCGCGTGGGGCTCTTCTTCTATCGTTGCCCTGATATGCGCCTGGGCGGTATGAGTCGCCTCTGGAGGTGTTGCCTACGCCAGAGGGCTTGTCCATCCGGAAGGTGAAGTCGCCCTGGGGCGGTCGGTCATCGGGTCTGTAGCCATTGTAGCCGCCTGATCTTCTTCCTATATCGTTGTCTCCTCTGTAAGAATCATAGCGATCGGAATGCCGCGGCGGAGATCGCGATCTTGAGCGGTGGCGGTACTCACGGTCCTCTGGCCATGGGTTGCGCCATTTGTCGCCTGCTCCAGGTGGCGGGGGCTGATGAGTTGATGAACGGGATTCGTAACGACCGCCGTTGCGGTCGTCCCGAGCATTGCCTCGAGGCGGGTATGGTCTGTACGAGCTCATCGTGGGTGTCGCGTTGTGCAGTGGATCCTGGTGTTGACGCGTTGAGAAGCTTAAGCGATTGAGAAAATTCGGGCGGTCGACGTCAAGGTCGGGAATTCCTGCCCTGTGATTATCGATAACGCTAGCGTGCACGTGACGGCGATTCGGGGTGGTGGGGTGGGTGGTGACGTCTTATCTTCTTATCGCCGATCGCATCCAAGTTTGTGCTTCCGTCAGGTCCCATAGATTGGTATTCTGGCAGGTGCAAGTGAGCAAACTCCCATGGCCAGCAGCAGGAGAAGTGAATGACATGAGCCTTTGTAGTTTCCTGTGAAAGGCTTCAACTCCGATGCCATCCAGAGTTCAATAACATCTTCAAGCAAGTAGTAGCGGGTGAACAAGGAAAGGCTGCCAGCACCGTCAAAGTGATGTCCACAGCTTTCCTTGGCTATGCACCACCATCTGGTCCTGGCTATGTTCCCGCTCAACGTTAATATGAGCTTCCTGTCCAATACTCTAGACTAGTCTGACTGAGTTATGGGTAGATGCATATCTGTTTTCTTGTTCAACGTCCATGTAGTAATGTAGAAATAACTGCACACAGGGCATTTCCTAAGCAGTCTGAAGATCATCTCACACCAGCCAACCTCACCTTAAGTCATCTGCCTCCTCAGGTAGTCTCCAGCTAAGACAGACAAAAGCAACACATCGCTCACTCTTACAGTGCCCATAATATCTGAAGAGAGCATTGCTTCAAAGTTAAGTTTGGGGAAGATCCGACCACAACACCAGTGACTCGAGGCCCCCGAGAATGAGAGGTGGGGCCCAGACTCCATGAAACTGCCCGTATTGTGGATTGCCAGCACTATGAGTAGCTTTACTGCCCAACAGGCTCCACTGGATCAGAAAAGATTTGTTGTATGCGATCCATGTGTTGAATACATGGGCTCGCGAACGCTGGCCACTCCGGGACGAACTCATGCCAGTCCGGTGAGGCCGTGCCCCTGAAGTCAAGGTGAACCACCTCTAGAGTCTTAAGTTGAGCGAGAATCAAAGACATCGGTGGCCTTCTCGTGTCGTCCATCGCACACTGATTGTGCTGCCACTATCAGATGCAGATTTCTCGAAGGGTTCCTTGGAAGGCTATGTTGTATAATCCTCTCCGATCGTCGAGGTGGTGAGCGCGGAACTGGTCGGGGTCGAGAATTAATGGGGCTTCATCTACGCTTCGCTATCATCGTCTAGAGTATATACCACGATGGATGAGCGTTCTTATACGGAGGCGGAACGGGTAAACATGGCTGTATTAGAGAACCACGACATGAGGCCACACTTAACTTGACCTTTGTAGGTGGCCCGCCTTGATCTTAGGGACACGGTGGAGAGTTGCAAAAGAGCGACGCCATGTCTAGGAGCAGTACACCACCGGAATCAAATACACCCCGGGCGCAAAGTACTTCGGCGTAGAGTTCCCCCCAAGCTACGGGCAGTTTTTGAACACACATGCAGCAACTTCTGAAGGTCCATGCTCGATACCATGACCAAAACCATCACATCGCCCGGAGGATCTCTGGCGCCTAGTCTAGCAAGTCAATGAGACTAATTTCGCAGCGCATGAGACGCCCCGTAATAGCACGGCATTTTCACTCTACAGAATAACAAAGTCCTAGCCTCAGTTTACTGACTCCAGATATGTCAGAGCGTGTCTGCACGATAGCAGAATCACGGCATGCGAATGCATCAGATGGAGGTGGAGATACTGGCGCATGATTATAATGTCTCGAGGAGAACAAGAGGCTAGACGGTGAGCTCCGGCCAGAGAATCTCACTCCATCTATGTGCGGGCAGTATCAGATCATATGGCTCTTAAAAACCGCAAAGCACTGATTTCTAGGCACGCAGAATGTTCTGTTCCAGGCTATCATGACGACTTTTTACAAGAAACCCATGGGCTTGTGCTGGAACCTGCGTATCTTCATGTCGACAAACACTCGAGACTTGTAGCTCAAGCCACGGTTTGTCGCTCGCCGGGCCAATCAGACCTGTCATGAAAGATCATCTTCGGAACAAAATCCCTTGTAAGCTTCAAAGAGTAAAGCGGCGTCCTTTACCTGTCATTTGATCAAGTTCCTCGTCGTTCGAACGTGAGCCGAAGAATCCCTGAGTAAATCACCAATGTCCGAGAAGCTACTCTGTCCGGCCTGAAGACTTTGACAGCACCATCCGTGATGTCCACCCAACTCGTTCGTTGAAAACTTGACAAATTCCCCTTCCTCCCCGCAATCCCGTCGGGAACCCCGCCGCCGGCAGCAACACTCCAGGCCCCACATCGGTCGACAGTCCTCCGCCAGCACCCCACCGCCGCACGGCGTCCTGTCACCCCCTCCTCCGGCGAACGACACCCCTTCAAAACCCGTCCGTACCGAACTCGTTCTACCCCTCAGCACTTAATAAACCATCTCACGAATTCTCACGATAGAGACTTTCCTCAGTACTCCCCCCGACCCCTGAAACAATTGCTTCAGCCCCCTCACTCAACATCATCACAAACCCTACTTACCTAAAGTACCTACCTTACCTTTTACACAACCCTCACAACCACCCAAAAATGGCAGACCAAACCTCCCGTGCAGACCTCACAAAGCGCCAAATCCCCTTCATGACCCTCGCCACAGGCGACACCTCCACCCTCCCAGGCGGTCCCTCCCGCACCGCCTCCGCCACCGACACCGCGCAATCCCGCTTCGCCCTCCCCGGCACAGCAATCCTAACAGGCGGCACCGGCGCCATCGCCCACGCCGTCGCGCGCGCAATGCTCCAGCACGGCCTCACAGGCCTCATGCTCCTTGACCTAGACGTCGAGTCCCCCGCCGCAAGCACCCAAATCTCGTCTCTCCGCACAGAATTCCCCTCTACCAAGATCCTCGCGCGGAGCGTAGACGTCACGGACGAAGTCGCCGTCGCATCGGCAATGGAATTCGCCGTAAGCGAGTTATCCGGAATCGATTACCTCGTCTGCTTCGCGGGCGTTGTGGGCTGCCACCACGCCCTCGACATGACCGCCGCGCAATTCCGTCGTATCTTGGACATCAACACCACCGGCGCCTTCATCTGCGCGCAAGCCGCGGCGCGCATCTTTGTGAAGCAGGGCCGCGGCGGGCGGATCGTCTTCACGGCGAGTATCTCTGCGCACAGGGTGAATTTCCCGCAGCCGCAGGCTGGGTATAATACGAGCAAGGGCGCGCTGCTGCAGTTGAAGAGCAGTCTTGCGGCGGAGTGGGCGAGGTACGGGATTACGGTGAATAGTGTGAGTCCTGGGTATATGGATACGGTGTTGAATGAGGGGGAGGGGTTGAGGGAGGCGAGAGAGTGTTGGGCGGGGAGGAATCCGATGGGGAGGATGGGGGGCGTGGATGAGGTTGGGGGTGTGGTTGTGATGTTGTGTAGTAAGGCGGGGAGCTATTTTAATGGGAGTGATTTGGTTGTTGATGGGGGTGGTGTTGTGTTTTAGGGTGATGAGTTTTGGTTAGAGGCTTAGAGTATGAGAGGTGGAAAGGTGAGATGGGATAGACTAGAAGACAGTCCACTATGGGTCTAGACGTATGGAAGCATATTCTTGAGATGGATAAAATCGACCGGTTCAGGAGATGCTTTGGAGGGGGGTTTGTCAGAGCATCAATCATGAGTCTCGTCAAGTACTCAAAGCGCGTGATGCTACGTCTCAGTCACGGTGGCACTCACGTTTCTAAATGCTCAACCCCGATGAAGCCTCACGGCAAGAAGTTGTCAATACCCACTACCCGAACGAGTGACATCAAACAATCTTCACAATGCCTCGGACGTCCTATCCTTGAACAAACTGTCAAGTTGTCTTCAATTTTTACATACAGTCTCTTGGCCGTGTCTATTAAATTACGTAAAAAGCTCTATGCTAGGGTGCGTTTTGTCTTACAACTCTTGACAAAACCATGCCATCTCATGGCTCAATGTGTGATGTGTGTGTACTGTGCGCAATGAAGGCTTTCTCTATCTCTCTCTCTCTCTCTCATGAATTCGCAGAAAACCCCCCCAAATTTTGGTGTGATATCCCTCAAGACTCCATTTTCAAAATGAGTTCTTGGCCTCGAAATTGCGGCCAGACACGAACTACTGGGAGACAACGATGCTGATGCTGTAAAATCAACTGACAGTAGGAAAAAAACGCAGAATGCAGACGCGCTGCTGCGAAGCGGGCTGGAAGGGATGATTATCTGCGGTTGAAGTTGAGGAACTTGCTCTATTGTAGACGTTAGTACCTTGCTCATAAAACATGCATGTCAGGAGAGACCAAGGGGGGGAGAAAATGCTTACCGCCAAGACGAGGACAATCAAGTTGCTGCCAACAAAGGCCAAAAAGATACCGAGGTCCCTCCAGCGGTTATCAAAGTTGAGCCCCAGCGGCGTGTAGAACTCGTCGCCGACCTTGTACGCGCAGTACTCGCAGCTCGACGTGTCGTTGTTGGCCAGGTACCCGGGGCCGCCGTTATCGAAAAACGGCTGCATGTACTCGCCGCACGTCTGGCCGGGCGGCGCAGTAAAGGGGTTGAACTCGACAGAGGAGCAAGCGACCTTGAGATCGTGCAGCGCGGTGACGACCATGCCGCCGATGAGGCGTGTGAAGGGGTCGAGCTGGTAGAGCCAGGCGCGCCAGAAGCCCGGCATCTGCGGGGCGGGGATGGTGACACCGCAGAAGAGGGCGAAGGTGATCATGAGGAAGGGGTCGAACTGCGAGGAGATGAAGGGGCTGGGTGTCAGGGAGGCGAGGGCCTGGCCGAGGGAGACGGAGAAGAGCTCGGTGATGAGGATCATGAAGAATTGGTAGCCGGCGCGGGAGGAGTCGAATTGGAAGCCCGGCATGTAGTAGAGCGGGAGGAAGAAGGCGACGGAGCACATGATGGAGTAGGGCAGCTCGGCGATGGTGATTGCGGCGGCGAAGGTGAGGGGGTTGTACATTTTTGAGGAGCTCTCGCGGAAGAAGAGGGCGCGCTTGATGTGGAACATGACCTCGACCTGGCTGATGATGAGGGCGGGGAGTACGGTGACCTGGAACATGACGAACACCTTGTACTGCAGCGAGCTGCGGCTAGAGTCGAGTTGGAGATAGGTCAGACCGGTGATGAGGGCGACGACGACGTGGTTGAAGAGGCGGGTGAAGAGGTAGTTGGGGCTGCGCCAGAAGCTGAGGTTCATGCGCCTCACGACGACCTTGAGCTGGTGCAGCTGAGGGCTGGCGTACTCCTTCTCCAGGTCGTGGTTGACGGTCCGGCCGGCGGCCATGCGTTGCTCCTTGAGCTGGCCGATGGTGTCCTTGATGTTGGCGAGCTCGGCGCTGTCGTCCCAGATGTCGGCCCAGTCCTTGTTTCCGACGCGGGGTGCGGATCCAGCTCCGATGGCCTCGAGCATGTACTCGGCGACGTTGTCGGTGGGCTTGGCGATGGCGCCGTGGCGCTTGAGGTAGTCTCGCAGGACGACGGCGTCCTGGCCGATATCTCCAAAGTACACGGTGCGGCCGCCTCTCTGGAGGAGCAGAAGACGGTCAAAGTTCTCAAACAGGGCCGCGTTGGGTTGGTGGATGGTGCAGAGAATGGCCTGTCCGGCGGCGGCCAGCTTCTTGAGGAAACGGACAATGTTGAAGGCGCTCTGGCTGTCGAGACCGGAGGTGGGTTCGTCGAGGAAGAGGAGGAGCTCGGGCTTGGCGGCCAACTCAACACCGATAGTGACACGCTTGCGCTGCTCGACAGTCAGGCCGAACTCGGGGGAGCCAATGATGCAGTCGGCAATGTGCTCCATCTCCAGCAGGGCGATAATTTCCTCGACGTATTCATAGCGCTCAGGGATAGGGGTCTCGTAAGGCTGGCGAAGAAGGGCGGAGAAGCGGAGGGCTTCGCGGACAGTCTGGGTCGGGTCATGGAGATCGAGCTGCTCGGCGTACGAGGTACTGCGCTGGAACTGCTTTCCAGGCTTGATGCCGTCGACGAGGACGTCACCGTGGATGACACCAATATTTTTGCGAGACGCGAGCACATCGAGAAGAGTGGTCTTGCCGGCACCGGAAGCACCCATCAAAGCTGTCAGTTGGCCAGGCTTGACGTACCCGTAAACGTTGTTGAGTAGGCGACGGGTTCCACCGGCGACGGGAACATCGTAGTTGAGGTCCTCCCAGGTCAAGACTGCTTCCGAGTTAATAGTCAAGTCGGAACCTTCCTGCTTGTCGCCGCGGCGCTTGGCTGCCTTCTTCTCCATTAGTGCATCGTTGAGCTTCTTGCGCTCCGCGTTGGGCTTCTGGTAGACTTTGGCCGAGCTGCCATCATTTCCAAAGTTGATGAGTTCACCGAGAGTGACGTTCATGAGGAGGAAGAAGACGATGAGAACCAAGATGATGCCCCAGTTGCGCCACAGATCGCCCTTTATGTAGTTGTATCCAGCAGCAATGTACGCTGAGCCATCGACGAGCGTGGTTCCTGCGGTCGATCCAGCAAGCGTACACACCTGGTGGTTGATGTCGCCATAGCCAGGGCCCGAGGGGATGAGTGATTCGCTTGAGCAGGTGAGTTTCAGACGGCTGAACTCGTTCTCCATCATGGCGCTGAAAGCAAGACCCAACGCGTTGATCCAGTAGATCCAGCGGATCCAGACCTTCTCAGACTGGTACTGAATGAGATAGCCAGAGGTGGTTACGAAGAAGGTGATGATGACGACAGCGAACTTGATGGCGTAATCGAAGTCGGGACTGATGGAACCGATGCATCGGAAGAAAAGCGTCATGGCGATGTTACCAGAGAGAATCATGAGGTAGAAGGTGAAGAACGCCCCAGCCTCACGGACAAGACCAGACATGAAGTAGACAATGATCGAAAAGACCATGATTCGACTTGCTGCAAAAGCCTGATCCACAATAATTTGAGCGATCCACAATGCTGACGGACGATGGAAAGCGTAGGCCTTGTGCTTGTTGACAATCGCGCGCCCGGTCATGATACCCGCCAGCTCAGAGAAGGCTTCAAAGGCGTTGAACAGGAGCGAGATGAACATGAGACCACCCTTGCTGAAGGCGCTGGCGGAGGTTGAACCGAGGCGGAAGAAGAGGGTACCGAGGACGATGGCGATGACGATGGAGCGGAACCAGGAGAGGAACAGAGACAGACGATCTTGGAGCTTCAGGACGAACTGGCGCTTCATGAGCGCGTAGACCTGAAGGTGGAAACCGACGGCGTAGACGGAGCGCTTGGAGGAGCCGCGCTTGGCCTCCTTGACGGCGACCTGGAAGTCGGTGTGCTTCTCCGTTTCCTGGGCCAGTCTCGCCTTGTACTCCTCCATCTCGCTGTCGATCTGCTTCTGGAACTTGGACGTCTTGAAGGCCTCGGCGAGGGTCTCGGGGCTGTGGGGTGCATTCTCGGGTGAGCGACCAGGGGCGTACTCGCGCTCGAAGTCGTCGGTGCATCCGGTAACGTAGTCGGGGGTGGTCTGTCTAGGGCGAGGCGCGAAACCAAGACCCTCAAAGTAGGCGCGAGCCTCGGAGGCGGGGCCGAGGTAGACTTGCTTTCCGGCGTCAATAACCAGGACCTTGTCGAAGAGGTTGTAGATGTTCTCGGAAGCTTGGTAGAGAGACACAAATGTGGTGGTCTGGTACAGGTTCGTTTGGACACGGAGGGACTTTACAAAGTCGAGCGCCGTACTGGCGTCCAGACCACGGGTGCTGTTATCCCAAGAGAGGACACAGGCGTTGGTGATCATCATTTCTGCGATCGACACACGCTTTCTCTCTCCTCCAGAGACACCGCGCACGAAAGCGTCACCGACGACAGTGTGGCGGGTGTGCTCAATGTTGAACATCTTGAGGAGGGTAGAGATGACCTGCTCCTTGAACTCGTTCTTGGACATGCCGGCGGGGCGCTTGGCGGGGACCTTTGTATCGAGAGCGAAACCCAGCGTCTGCTCGACGGTGAGGGTCGAGTGGTGGATATCGTCCTCCTGATTGTAGACGGCTTCACCTCGGTACTGCTTGAACTCATCGGCCGTGAACTTTCCGTACAGCACATCGCCAGTGACACCAGTGTAGCCGGCGCGCCAGTTGGCAATGGTCTTGAGGAATGTGGTGCAGCCAGAGCCAGGCTTGCCCAAAACCAAGACCATCTCGCCCGGCTTGCAGACGCCCTTGAAGTTGTCTAGCAGAGTCGCTTCGACACCCTTCTTGTTCAAGCCCAGCAAGTTCATGACGGGAGTGACGTAGTCGACGAAGCTAACAAAAGCATCGGGGAAAGTCTGGACGTAGTTGGTGGTGCCGCCCATACCCTTAACCGTGAGTCCGTCCCAGTAGGCGCCGATGTGCTTCGGTCTGATGCCGGCCTCGCGCTCGGCCTCGACGCCGCCGCGCAGGACAGCTTCCAAGTCAAACTGCTCGCCATCCGTCTCGGAGGAAGGCGTGGCCGAGTTAACGTTTGCGACGGCCTTTTCGACATCTTCAGACTTCCTGCGGCTATTGCGACTGTTCACCCTGCTTGCGCGCGAGTGACCAGACAGCTCGCGCTGGAGCTCCGCAAACTCGGCCTCGGCCTGGTGAACCGAGATACCGGCGTGGATCGCAGAGAAGCCATCGGGGTTGGTGCGGCGAGCTTCCTCGCGTTGCTGTTCCGAATCGGCGGCGGTCGAGGTCGAGGATCGTGGGGCCGTACTTGAGTCGGCCGTGTTGTTCTTCTCGTTGACGGCGGAGTTGCCTCCTGCGACGGCCTGTTCCGTCTTTTCAAAGTCCTGGTCCGCCATTGGACCGTCGGGCTGGTGAGCGATTCGCGAAGAGTTGTTGTCCACTGCGGCGCAGGTCTTGTTTGTACGGCCGACTTGGGGTTGAAAATTAAGGCTCGGTCTCACGAAACGGCAGGGTGAGTGAGAGGTAGAGCTGGTATTAAAGAGGTGACGATGATCCCAGACGACCGGAAAGTGGCGGTGGTTGGCCCGTGCCGGGAAGAGGAAAAGCGTTGGAGTGGAGGTACGGGGAGAAGTACCGCGGGGATGGATGGTAACAAGAAAGGAGCGTAGACGAAAGAGTCAGGCGGCAATGTGCCGTGTTAAAGGGGATGAAATAGAGAGATCAAAGGACTGGAGGGGGGAAGGCTAAGAGCCGGTGGAGAGAGAAACCGAGTGACAGAGAGTGAGTGTGTGTATGTGTCAGAGTTCTGACCGTAGATATGCGCTTCGGACAAGATGCGGTCATTCGGCGGAGGAAAGGAGGAGTACACAAATCCCAGTGACCGTCGACCCGAGAGCGAGTTGATGGATGAGAAATGGGAGTTGAGGAAAAATAAAAGAAGCTTCCGTCAAGAGAGAAAATGGAACAGCTAGCAAGCAACCGCTGGGTATCCGTAGCATGGGAGAAAAAATAAAGAGGGTCCCTACCTAGGAGTGCCAGGATACTAAGGGCGCCCAGGCAGTCTATCGGATCGACTTCGGGAGCCAAACAGAGGACATTACCAATCAAGGATGCGTCAAGGTGAGTGACAATTTCAACAAGAATCGGTTCCCGGATCTAGGAAGTCTTAAGCCCGGCTGGTAGCCCAGATACCCAGACTACTGTATGTCCGTTGGTGGAGGTGCAGCACGATGTATGTTGGGCATTCAGGAGGGAGGTATTGTTGCACGCAGGGCGAAGGCGAGGCAACCTGACTGGGGGATACTACCTTGCCTTTTACCTACTGTGTAGTCCCAGGTACTTACCGACAGGCTACTGTTAGGAAACAGGCGAGCAATTACTGGGCGAGTACATGGGAATTGGTCATGTTTTGGGCGGCACCTAGTGGGATATGTAGGTACCGTGTACCGCATTTACGTCTACCTACCAGGCAATAAGCAAGTACGTGGTAGGTAGGGAAAGTACCGGCACGAGTGAGAGTCTGGGACTTTGTTGGAAAGTGCGTGCTTGGCTCCAGGGAAAAAAAAAAAGGCGTGCAGATGCGACTAACAGTGCTGCGAAGGTACGGATGATGCAGCGTGGTGGAGGCGGGTGGGAGGGCCCGCAGCTGTTAAATTGTCGGGGAGATCCAGACACTACAGGCGTACGAAGTACCTACCTACCGGGGTGCAGGTGGAAGACGGCGACGAGGTGGGGGTACGGCTGTGTGGATCATCCTGTCCCTTGGCGTGCTGCACAGGACTGAGGTAAGGTAATTATTCCTTAGTCTTGACGGATACATGATGAGCCATCTTGAGCCACCATGATACCTCCCAGGTCACAGACCAAACGTTGGGTTCCTTGGTTCCTTGCGGTCGGGGAGGAGTCAGAGACGGCAATGGTTGCACCGGCCTCTACTATAGTAAGCTTTTTTCACCAGCCGCGGGGTTTGCATCAAGGCGTAAGGCATACATACCTAGAGAGTGTTGGTAGGTATCCGTTCAGTAGACAGGTGTCCCCGATCTTGGACGAAGAAGAGGCGGTCAGCGGTGGGATGAGATGGGATGATGAGTGTCCGTGTGCAGAGGCACGCGTCATCGGAAAAAAGGACGCTTTTCGTCGGTACCTGGTTACCTTATGGCGTATGAGTGTGTGTGTGTGTGTGTGTGACAATGTGTAATGCAACTTTGAGATCTACTACCCGGCGAAGGACTCGAACACCCTCTTTGGTCCTCTGTGGTCAGACTACCTGAGTATGGGGTGGAGGGGTGATTACCAGCAACAGCAAAACTGAGCAACACAGACGTTAGCGGCATCCAATTCGTTGAGAGCTGTTGACCACATTGACGTGGACTTGCAAAGATCTCTATCTGTATCCTTACTAAACAAATCCAATCTGAAGACCAAGTAATTACTCCGTACCTGCCCGTCATGGAGGTGTCCAAGCAGATCTATCATCTTCATGGGGCTCGGATGCATGTGTGCTGACCCTTGATGCATTAAGAAAAGAAAATGAATGAGGTACTCCGTAAAAAAAAAAGAGGCAAAAAGGGATCAAAGTGGATACCAGCAGTGTTGAAACGCAGGTATCCAGCCCGATGGTCGTCGATGATAGAGGTCAGACACGTCGCACAAATTTGGCGCTACAAAACTCCGAGAGCGAAATGCGCAGCAACACGGCACGCCAACGACACCAAGGAAACAAGTGGAAGCAAACAACAACCAAAAAATGTTACAGGTTGCGATGGCAATGCAATGCCGCAATGGACACGGCAGAAAACGGAGACACCACATCGAGGGAAAGCGGCCCCACTTGAAGATAGCAACAGAGCTGCAAGCACCGGCGGCAGCAACTTCGCGCCTGTCAGCTGCACGTTGCGTTGTCTGCGGCCGGCGTAAACAGGCGGCAATACCAGGGCAAGGGGTGAGGTGGGCCCCCGCTTTCCCTGATCCCGGGGTTCGTTCCTTGGACTCTTTGTTCCTTCTTTTTTTTTTTTTTTTTTCTTACGTTCCTTCCACATTGGATCCTCGCAGTCTGGTTGGTGCTTGCCCATCTGGCGAGGGACATCTCATTGGCCACTCAAAACATCTGAAATCCGCTCTTGTCAGGAGAGTGGGGCCTGGCAATCGGTTTCGAGTCATCCGGCAAAAGGTGGGGAAAAAGGGCAAGAAGGGCTGCAATGTCTTGTTTTGGATTAGCTCTGATTAATCAGCTTTCCTTCCTTCAAAGGCGAGCCAATCACTAGACCCAGAGGGTAAGAGCAGTCCAGGTTTGGAGGGTCTCTCTTCCCGAATATACATTTCTCGTCTCCAACCAGGCTTGCTAGGAACCGACCGTGTCCTGCAATGGAGGTTGCAATTTGCCAACCACGACCATCCCAACACGTCTCAATCACGGCCAGCTTAGGATTATTCATATGCTTTGATTTCAATCATCGTCCACTTGTTCTCTCGTCTTCAGATCGTATCAGACATCAGCAACCTATCCAAAAGCTTCCAGTCCGATCTTTTCACCGGGTTTTCCACCACGGACTTACCGCCTTGCTTCCGCCAGTCAAACAAGCATATCTGAACCATTATTCATCTCCATCTCGCATCTGGCCCGCAGATCTAACAGACCTTTTGCGACAAAGGATCAAGGACCCTCCCCTACTCCGTACTACACGCAGGTATTCGTACGGATATCCCGCCCACCCACTGTCTTACACCCGGGCAGGGACTCCATCACTCCATGTGCCAAATTGCGTGCGGATTACGACTGGCATCTGCGCTCCCATTGTGGATTCTTGCTGACTCCTTACCTAAGCCTTTCCAGTCGATTAGTCTTGCCCTCCGATCGCAACGACCAGAGCTGAAGTTTTGGGCACCGCAGCTCGAATCCTGGAGACAAGAAAAAAAGTCGTCAATTCAATGTGGAACGGGCCCCGCGGCCTCCCCCCCCTGGTCCCAGCATTCCACCGCCGCCTTCGTCCGCCGCAACGGAGGTCTTCTTGGACGTTGAATCAGCTCCGGGTCTCCATCAACGTTGACGCTGATCATTGACGAGATTTCAATCTTACGGCCCTGTTTCCTCCTCCGACCTATTGTGTCCTACGGACTTCTCCCACTCGTTTTATCTCCCTGCCTCCGGCTGATCAAGCAATCGGTGCAACCCTGGACAATTCCGCTTCGCCAAGCCCGTCCTCACAATGAGTCACTTGCAGACTCCAGTCCATGACAACTGCAATCAAAAAGCAAAAAAAAAAAAAAAAAAATCGAGGGCCCAAGGGACACACTCATGACAGGTCGAATACATTCTACCATAGGCCATTGAGGCGCGAGCTAAAATTGTTGCGAGTAATTCAAGCCCAGCAAGTCACTGTTCCACGACAAACGCACCCTCGCGGCTCACCCTGTCGGAGACTTTCCTTTGCTAAATTAGTGTCTCGCCGCCACGCCTCTTCCGCGCGCCCTCCCGCCGCAAGTCACACACATGGTGGACGTCCCCCGTCCTACCTGACGGTGGCACGGTGCAGCTGCCGCTCGAGTCTCGGCGGCAATCGGCCGAAGACTCGGCGAAGGTACTCGATGTACTCCGTATCATATGTCTCTACTCCGTATACCTTAATCTCTCGGTATCCTCTTTCGCACTGCCAGAAGAGACTCAAAAGAGAGACACAGGAGGCATCACCGCATTATCACTACCGGTATCGCTACCCTGGCGACCAGGCACCTGGCCCCCGACTTTTCAAGGCTGATGAGAAATGCACAGCTCAACCCCAGACACCTCACGTCGTGAAGACTAGCCAAGACCCGCTAATTACACATTGATAAAAAGTCCGTCCGTCTCCTGTCAGCTAGAGCCTGGCCGAGGACTTTCGCGTGACGCACCACGCATATCGCACGCAAGCACATGGCCTACCTCGCCTTAAAGCAACGCCCACATCAGCCTGATCGGCTCGGCCTCAAGTGCCGCGACACGAAACATGAACGCGAAAGCCAACTCAACCACCCAACACTCGGTCCAGCATGCAGCACCCACGCCTGGCTCGAAGCTTATGTGGCGGCGGCGCTGCTTCGTCCTCACTTCTTCTTCGCTTTCTTCGTTCCTCTCCTCCCAGGCTTCTCCACACCCCCGAACGAACGACGTCAATTCGCTCGCTAGTGGCAGCATCCGAGCGACAGCGTGGCGTTTCTATCCGACTTCAGACTGGCTCCCCTGCGAGAGGAATGATCGTTCGAACTCGTCAGTCGTCACAGACCGCCATATTCCCCGACGACTGACTGCACGCCGAAAGAGTAACCCAGAGAATTGTGCCAAATGCTGACAGCCAAAAATCAGAGAGAGTTTCCTCCAATGGGTCTCTATTCTCTTGTCCTTACTATGCAGTCTGCTCTCATGGTGACCGGCGACTGCATTATCCATACACTACACTAATTTTCCAGAAGCTTCACAGACATGTTATCCCTGTCACAGGCACAACTCAACTACCTAGTGAGCTTGCGGCTGATTCTCGGATCTCGAGGGCTGAACGGGACGGATATCCGTACTGGAACTTCTGCAAACTGCTCGGTCGGAGCCGACTCGGTCAGCCGAAAGAGGCAACATGCGGGGGCGATCTACGTCGACGACCCCTCCACCCAAAACGTTGTCGTAAATCGGCCCAACAAGTCTAATCTCGTGATCTGGAAGCGACCATTTCCGTCTCGTCCAAACACACGATGTGCAATGCCATGGTTTGCTCCCACGGACATACCATCCCTTTGGCTCCCACATTGACCACACAGACTTTACAGTCTAAGCGTGGGTTGCTCAATCGTTGGACGAGGTGATCTTGTTGGTCCGATGTAGGTGAACGTCGATTGACTCTCAAGTGTCAGTTGGTCAGCCACAAACACGTGTTTCCCCAAAAGTCGCAAGTGATTTGCTGAATCCGGTAATGGCTTCGCAGGGGGGGAGCACTTGGGTGGGCGAAACACTCATAAGCCTATTTCTCTTGCGACGAGCGCACTTTCGGGCCGTGGAAGAGGCCGTTGGACCTCGGTGTTGTTGAGTGACAGAGTGAACGTGGACAAGCACGCAATGTATGATTATGAGAAGATATGTGACTTTAAACAGCATATGCTATGTCTGTTCTGGCTGCGCTTCAATAGTTGCCGCCTGGCTCAATCGGAGCGATCAGACTACTTACTTGCCTTTCTGTTACAGATACTCAATACCTAGATGTTCTTGTCGGCGTGACTACACTATTCAACCCGAGCACGTCTTAGTATGCCATTATAGATGTGTAGGAGTCTTTAGCCCATCGATAGCATCGTCGTGATATTGAAGACGATGAAAGAATTGATAAGGGGCCCTGGCTGCAACTTGCAAACTTCTCTCGTCCTTTGGATAAAGTGAGGTATTCTGGATGTGGCCTTTTGATCCACGTATCCAGTTTCAAGCACGAAGGCTTTGAGAGCAAGTCAGCCGAAGAGGGACCCCGAGCAGAGTGCGCACTCTGTATGGCTGGCTGGGTTGTCCCTCCATCTCGCATGGCGGTGTCACTGTCTTGCGCGCAGGTCTTTAAAAAACAATCGCGCTTCTTGGTTGAGCAAGTACGGGCTGTACTCCCCCGTTGTGGGTGTGTACTTCCCGTCGCCCCCCCCTCTGTAAGATGAATCTCCCACGCACAGGTTGGTGGAATTGATGTTCTCTCGACCCTCTGCCCATGGATGTATAAGTAGCATCTAATCGCCAACAGAGAGGCTATAATTATCTTTTCGAGCACATCAAGCTGTGGGTTCTGTCCTTGTAGCCAGCTTTGGCGAATGGAAGTTCTTGTGGAAGTCCACAACCCGCGGAGAATACTGAGAGTGGACGTTATTTCTAGATATCTAGTCAGCATCAAGCCTTACCCCATGAATTCCGCCGTCTCTTGTCTTAAGAGCTTTTCTTGAGAGTATTCAGATGAGAATACTCGAGAGAAGATTCGTGGCTTAGACGGCGGTTCGTTTGTTGCTGTGTGTAGAAACCGACAAACATGAAGTTTCATTTCATCATGGCTCATGGTGATCGTTATGCCCACAAACGAAAGGAAACGATGAATTGGTTCGTCTGCGCCTGGAGAACCCCTTCAAGAGAGGCGCATTCCTGCTTTGCGGAATGTGTAATGCCTTCAAGGCGGCACTTTATAAAGGCCTCCGGGAGGCGGTTGCGGGAAGAGCTCAACTGCGGTGCCATGAGGCAGACAGTCAACGGTGTTTGCTGAGGGCCCATGGCCACATGTACATACCCCACGGACCGGACCTTTTCCCCCATCTTACCTCTACCATGGAGTTTCGCAAAACTCGCCGCGACTCCATGAAGTGCTCTGCTTTCTGTGGCCTCTTCAGAGAATGAAGATCTGTTTCGTGTTCAGGGAGTGCAAGATACCTGGTGTATTGAATCACGTCGAAGAGCGTAGGTTCGGGCCGTGATAAGTGGCCGGGAAGTTTTCCACGCCGTCACGTCGGGCGGTGTTTTCTGATGCCGTATACACGACGACAGTTGCGAGAATGAAGATACCGGCTCGGCAACTGATGAAGCTCTTCTGTGACAATCTGTGTTGAGGGTCCAGGTCATAGAATAGTAACTCCATATAAACTGAATGAACTTCAGATCGTTCGTTTGAGTCTTATTGGTACTGAGCGTTCTGGGTCTAGAAACAGGGCAAGTTCATTGGTAAAATTCGAGAGCCCGGTCACGCCACTTCTCTATCAGATTCTCGAACATCGAACCGTGGTTTATACATAATGGGCTCGGCGGATAGATGGGGTTATACAACGCATTACAGGGCGTTTTTCAAGCTCTCTGACTGAGGTTCCAGTCATCGTGATTACCACTAGATCTAAGTCCATATACAGGGGTCAGGCAGGTAGAAATGCAAGTCTAGCTTGTTGATTTTTGCGTGGATGAATCTTATTTCCCTAGATAATGCAGCAATTGGTTCCAAAAGACAAAGGAAAATGTAAAGTGGCAATGCTCGAGTGCTCAAAGAACCACACTCTTCACCAACCAAACCAGCCAACACGTAAAGACTCAAGAATCCAAGTCCCCAAACCCAAGATCATCAATATCAAACTCCTCCACCCTCCTCTTGACCATAACCACAGCCTTTGGGTTAACATTCATAGACGCACCCACAATAACGGGATCCGAAGGCGACCCCGGCGCCAGCTTCCAATCATACTTCAACAGCAAGTGGCACAGCGCGACCTTGACCTCATTCGAAGCGAAGAACCGGCCGGGGCATGCGTGCTGTCCGTGGCCGAAACCCAGGTGCTCAGGGCTCGTCGTCACAAGCTGCGCTTTATTGGCGCCGCCGGGCTGCTCACGCATACGGCGGAAGCGGTGGATATCGTAGGTCTCGGGGTGTTCGTAGACGTCTGGGTCAATGGAGCTGTAGCTGTCGACGGAGACGGTTTGGCCGCGGCGGATTGTGATGTTGTGGTCTGGGAGGGTGACGTCTTTGGTGGCGAGGCGGCGCATGAGGACTATTCGGTGGAGAGGGGTTTTGTTAGATTGAGGTTTCTTTCTTTGGATAATTGAGTGGCTGAGGGGGCTGGACTTACGCATGGAGACAGGCTTCATTCTTTGTGTCTCCTTGATGGCGCTGTCTAGAAGCTTCATGTTGTACAGCGCGCTCTTTTTCCATCCCTCGGCCTTCAGGACCTCCACGATTTCGGCTCTCAGGGGCCCGATGAGCTCCGGCTCCTTGGCCAAGTAGATGAGCGTCTGCGCAAGCAAGTCCGTCGTAGTATGAATAGCCACAAACGAAAGCGTAAGCTGGAAGGTTGCAGCATCATACGCCCCTCCCTGCGCCTCATCTTCCGCCCACTCAATAGCATCATTCGACACTGGCGCCACAGAGTCTTGGGTTCCAGCAGCACCAGCAGCACCGGCAGCACCGGCAGCACCGGCGACGGCAGCGGCCCGTTTCTCCGCGCGCCGCATCTCAATGACGGGTGTGATAAGCTTCTGCGCCTCGGCGAGGGACTCGCGCGCGCGTCTGCAGTCTGCGGAGAACCAGTGGAGTAAAGGGCGCAGGCGGAGGGGCACGGCGCGGAGTTTGACGGCTGCGGTGAAGGACAGGACGGTGTAGTCCTTTGTGATGCGGAGCCAGTCTTCGTTGCGGCAGAGGTCTGGGCCGAGGAAGACGCGGGAGGAGAGGCGGGCTATGAGGTCGAGGATTGTGTCTTTGAGGGGGAGTTGGTGCCATTCTGTGGGGTTGGTGGTGGTATTAGTTTTGGTTTTAGGACCATATAACGAGGAGATTGGGGAAAGATGACGAGGGCGTTTACCTTGAGATTCGCCGAAGATGAGGTTTGCTGCGAATGCGGTTTCGAGGGAGAGTGGTTCGGTGATGGTGTCTGAACGGGGGAAATTCAAAGTTAGCCGCTGAGGTGTACTCCCAATACGAAGTAGTCTTAGGCTTACTGAGTGACTTTGTCAATTGCTTGCGAGCAACGACTTGGATAATCTTCTTGTCGTCATCCACAAAGCCAAAAGGCTGGAAGCCTGGGATCTTGCCATGGAGGTCCTAGAAGTTGGCAAAGGAGATCAGTACACGAAGAGGCCTCCAAGTTGAAGTATGATGGAACCACACTACGTAGCTCCCTCGAACTTGTCAACTCACCCGCATAATCACAGCCCCAAAGTCCAGTCCCTCCTCATTGCGAATGACGTTGGCGAAACGAGGGGGCAGAACGAGAATTTCTCCACTCTCCGAAAGGACCTTGTAGGGCTTGTCGGGCAAGGTGGCTCTGCCTTTTGCAATGAAGTCCTTTCCGGTTTTGAAGAATTCCATCTGAGCCAGGAACGTTGGGCGAAACCATTTGGGTGTTGGCTGGAAGAGGGGGAGGTCATCGTGCTTGGAGACTTTGAGTAAGAGAGAAAAGATGATGACCAAGACGGCGGTGGCGATGTAGCCGTACGGCTGGATTGTCGAGTTAGGATTGTTCTCTTTGCCCAGCCAGGAGAAGGCGGATGCTACTGGTGAGGATGAAGCCATCGCGACTGGGTTCGGAATTGATTTTGTTGTTGGAATGCCAGTAGGGCGAAATCTGATGTAGATAGGACTGTTTCGTCAAGAATATTCCGTTTAAACTCTCAAGGAACCGCTTCCTTATGTAAAGAACATCTGATTGCTCGCAATGCCTCTTCATGAGCGTCGTAATGGAGTCCGTCAATGAGGTTGACGGAAATTATCTCGACTCTGAATTCCATACCAAGTCGTGGGATGGGTCTCATCGGATAGCTCCTCGTGAGATCTTCAACCCTATCCAAGGCTTTCTCATCTCACGTTATGCGAAAAACTATAATTCACGTCCTTCTCATTCGCTGCAGCGTGAATTGCAACTCGGAAGCCGTTTACAAAGCCGAAAGGCGAAAAGGGACGTCCGTACAATGGCCTGTCGTCTGTTTGACTGTCATGGCGTCGGGACGGAATTCAGACGAACTGATATCAACCGATCCGATGAACACACGGACAATCGCCTCTGACAAGTGCGCCTTGCGCAGCCTTTTTCTTTCTTTCTTGACGCTTTCTCACCGAATTGAGTGGCTCGCCTAATAAACGGAGCAAACAGGTTCATAGTCCGCAATACAGCCAATGTTTCACTACTTTGCTACGCGGTGGGAGCCGAAAGTCTTGACCAGTCAGCATCGAGGCTCACGATAGTCAGGCATTCTGACTTGCTTCGAGAGCAGTGCAACAAACTCCGCACGGCTTCGGAGTATATGAAATTTCTTAACCCCGTCTTGACTTTGTTTTAGACTACAGACTATATCCACGACGGAAACCTATGGGGCTGTGTAATGATCGTGGGGTAGGATGGACATAGAGAATTAGAGATCAGCCATTGCTAGCGCAGGCGAGGTTGGGCAGATCCAAGGATAGTTTGCGCTTTGAGCGGATACCTGCAACGTAAACGTTATTTAGGACATCATCTTTAGAGACCGAATTCCGTGTCTCAGCTACGGGTACGGTGCATACTGTCACATCGTGTAAGGTTGAAGCAAATGCCTATTCAGGGGAAGGCGGCAGTCGAACGCGCCAAGGCCCAACGAATCAGATCTGCCAACCCCCAAACTCTGAAATGCGTGAGCCTGTAACTAACGAACTGTAGCTCGTACCTCGTGTTCGTAACTCGGGTTCCGTTGCGTTTACTACGTACGGGGCAAAAGCGAACGAATCAGGTCCTCTATAATCGTGGGCAAGGGAACATTGACCAAACGGTTTGCTCCACGACGAGACTGGGTTATGCCGTTAGATTTACGAACGGCTCTTCCCGTTGACGTGTAAAGTGTGGCTATGACGGCTCAGCCTAGTGGGGGGCTGCCCCTTGTCACCGCGTTGAACGTTCGCGCCTAGGTTTTGTAACGAAACCTTAATGCTCTTAGAGAGATTTTCCAAGCCAGCGTCTGCTGTAAAGTTGCAATTGCACGAGTAAGTCATAGGATAGTACGTCTAGGCAAAGGCTGCAAAACGGGGGAAGGGGCTATTCAATCTACTCCAGTCAGATATTCGAAAAAGTCTATTGGTCACTATGATCTGAGATCCGCAGATCCGTCAGGTTTTGTCTCGTTAGAATAGATAAGGCAATAATTGGCTATAGTACTAAGAGCAAGCAGAAAGCTTGGGCAAATCTTTTTTTCCAAATAGTCAACCACGTTCCTATTCAGTCGATAAGAAGGCCGGAATTCCAGAGCAGTGATATCCTCATTGTCAGACTGTGTTGCCTCACATCATCGTTGTCTTTAAGTATTTGTTCTGAATATCTCTCGAGTCTCTTGCTTTTACAAGTTTGGTTGCATCTTCAACAATTTTTCTTGCCGTACCCTTCCATCGAGACAACCAAAAACGAGTAAAAGCTGCTTGGAAAGGGGAACTAGGAGTGTAGAGAGCACAGAAACCTACGGAGCCGGGGGTCTAGTCCCGTTGTGATCTAACCGAAGGCACAAGCCGGGATCGCGGAGGCGTTCGAATCGAGACCAGCCCTCTTCACCTGGCCTGGAAATCCGATGGCGAAATGCAAAGAGCACCCTTTGGATGTTCCAAGTATGTTCTCAAACACCATCTCGCCTATAAAGAGCCCGTCTGATAAGCCGATCTTCTAGTCGTCGAACAGAAACTCGCTGGTGGCATCCGAGTCCACGGCCTCTTGATATCCCTATCAGCAGGAGCAACGATAGTCGCTTGCTGTGCCACGGCGTATCTCATCTTTAGACATGCAAGCAATTACACGAAGCCCAAAGAACAGAAGCAGTGAGTTTCCGCATAGACCTTTCTCTGAACACTTTGCGATCATGTAGCGTTTATGGATTCTGACAAGAAGGCATTGCTGCGCAGGATCATCCGAATCTTGTTGATGGTCCCCGTCTACTCCATTGCTTGCACCTTAAGCATCATCTTCTACAAGAAACATGTCTATATCGGAAGCGTCTACGAGTTCTACGAGTCCCTGGTCATTGCCTCATTCTTCCTCTTGCTTTGCCAGCTGCTGCACCCCGATTTGAATACGCTACGCCGGGTCTTCAACTTGGTGGAACCGAAGAAGTGGCTCAATCCAACCCGGTTTTTTGTCAAACACGTGGGAAGAAACAAAACGGGACAGACCGAGGATGGGCTTAAATGGTTCAACGTGAGTGACTGCATCTTATAGAAAAAGGGATATTCGTTGCAGAGCCTGCATCTGACCAATTTTTTTTTAGATCATTTGGTTCGGTGTCTTCCAGTTCTGCACCGTCAAGTTCTTTGGCGCTCTCACAAAATGCATCACGGAAGCAGCGGATGTGTATTGCAAGGAATCAAAAGATCCCAGCCATGCCAAAATTTGGGTAGGTGATGACTGCAAGACCACGAAGTACTTGAGGGCTGGAAAGACTGGAGAGACTGGAGAGACTGACCAAAAATCAGGTCATGGTGATTGAAATCCTTTCCCTCGTCACGGCGATGATGTGTCTTTTGCAATTCTACCACCAAACCTCAAAGGAGATGTCCCAGCATCAACCTCTGCTCAAGTTTCTCGCCATCAAGCTGGTGGTGTTTCTGTTTTACCTTCAGACAGTAAGTGCAGACATCGCCCTTACATCCAGGGTTGATGGCGACTACCTCGGGCCTGAAGAAACTATTAATATATGCTGACACAAGAGCGACAGGGCGTCTTCGAGTTTCTCACAGGCGACGGCGGCCCATTGAAACCAACAGCGTACATCTCCCACCCATCATGGGCAGTCGGTATCCCCAACACGCTCCTCTGCTTCGAAATGGCAGCCGTCGCAATCTTGCACCTCTGGGCCTACCCCTACGCCATATACAAACACCCGGCGGCACCGACAAAGACGGGATGCAACGTCAGCGAAGAAGAAGGGCAGGGGACCGACCAGAGCTCCACGTCGCGCATTATCCCGGTACGAAGTCGGGAAGTCTGGCCTCAGCAGCCGGAGGCGACGTACGCGGGGCAAGACACGTGCGGCGTCTGGGACGCTGCAGATGGTTCTTCTCAGTCTGTGGGCGAGACGGGCGGCGTTTCTGCGCGGGGATTCCAGTGGAGAGCCCTCAAGGATGCGCTCAACTTTGTGGATATCTTCCGGGCTGTTGTGGGTGCGTCGCGGTGGCTGGTCGTTGAACGGCGAAAGGCTGCTCGCGCTCGCGGCGCTGGGGCCGGAGGTGTCCAGATACAGAATGAGAATGGGGTAGAGTACATGGAAAGGACTAGGACGGACGATCTGTCTGAGGCATTGAACATGGTCAACAGTCAGACGCCTCGCAGGTGAAGGAACAGGCGAGAGTCGGAAGTTGCACGGAAACCAGCGGACGACGAGAGATGACAGTTTGCGACGGATCGAATGAGAAAATGGTGTCGTCCGTTGCATGCACTTTGCATTCTACTTTTGTATCGAGAGTTGTCATCTCTCTCTACCTTTAGGTCCGCCGCTCAAGCGCAGACATGTCATCATATTAGGTTTCGTCACAGTCAAATATCGTTCAGCAAAACGATGGGCATTTCAAAAACAATCCACTGAAGAACACTTGCTGACGCCCATCTCTCAGGTCTTACTTACACGAGTCCTTCGTGCAGCCTTAATGACACCCACCTACTCCACCACGCGTGAGCCCTCACGCATCTCGTCTCCACCTCAAACTGAGTCCATAGACCCGTTTCTGAGCGGATCTGTCAACCAAGCTTCCTCCCCCACCAAGGAGATATTCGCAAGCTTCAATTCGCCCAGATCGTCTAGTTGGTTAGGATGATACGTTGTGGTTCTTCTATACAGCGATCCGTGTTGACGGCGGTTCGAATCCGCCTCTGGGCAATTACTGAGGACTGATCATCACAATCGATCCAACTTTTGTTGATGGTCAGATTTTTTGAGGGCTGAAGTTGACAAGTGAGGCGGAGGAGGAAAAGGTATGCCGATTATCGGAGGAGTGAGATGGACGGTTGATTGCTACTTGAAATGATTGTGCCAGGCACAAGGTACAAGTTGACAGAGGGAGACCGGAATGATTGTGATATCGTGATGAACACTGTGTTGCAGTAGCATGTAAATCCTGAAGTTGCGAATGTATGTGCGAGTAGCAACACGGCGTTTGCATTCTCTAGAGACCTCTGGTCACTGGTCCAGATTCGCTAGTCTCTCCTTCTTCTTCTCTTTCCCTCATCTCTTATAGTACAGTAGTATTAACATATTTTCTTCGCGCAAAGCTCCCCTTTTTATCGTCTAACCATGCCAATGCTGGCGGTGCCGTGAGTGCGCGCGCCAAAAAAAATGAACAAAAAAAAGAGATTCCACCTCCTAAAAACGCCATGCCATGCGGAGTCGAGTGAAGTTTGTTCCAATACAGTGTGTTGACACTCAAGTAGCTCTCGGCAGAGCACACTCTCAGTGGTCATACCCCCTCCCATCCCTCCGTCGGGTCCGTTCGTACACAGTCGATTTGGTCTGGCCCGGCCCCAAGATCGCTCGTCGCAGAAAAGGCTTTTTCGTCATCCGTAGTCGCCTCAGCGTCCTCCTTCTAACGGTGTCTCTGCTGCTGCTGCTGCCGCTGCCGCTGCCCCCGCGGTCGCAGTTCACCGGTCCTTGTAAATCTTGGGCTTAAACCCCTCCTTCACCTCAGCCTCAATCTCCTCCTTTTCCACCAGCGGCCCAATCTCCTTCTCCAACCTCTCCCTCGCCCGGAGCACTTTGCTCTGCAGGTAGAAGCTGCCGCCCTTTTTAGGATCGTTGACGTCAAACAGCTTCTTGAAGCGCTCCATGGCCTCTCCTACGTTGGCGTCCGCGCCGTTCTTGCCGGGAGCCTCGACGTTGAGAATCTTGCATGCCTCGTCGAGGGTCATGCCTGAGCCGCCGGAGCCGGCGCCGCCCTTTGTGCCGGCAGGTGCGTTGCCGTTCTTGGCTTGCGCGCGGGCGTACTCGGAGGAGGCCTGCGCTTGCTTGTAGGCTGCGGCGAAGGAGCGGCCGACGATGCGGGTGCCGACGAAGACGACTTGGGTGATGAGGCGGTAGGCCTATGGGTTACGGGGGTTAGTCGAGTCGAATTGAGGCTCGCGGTACGGTAGGAGGTTCAGGAGCTCCGGTGGCGCATTCGGGTTGGAAGGGGGGCGCGCGGAGGGGAGGAGGCGAAAGCTCGAGGCGGACTCACCATGTTTGCTGTATTAGTAGCCTCTGGGCAAAGGGCGGTATAGAGGTGATTGTTGAAGTAGACGAATGGATGCTTTTTGAATGATCGCACGGTGCAGAGGGACCCGAGATGCGATGTCGCGCGGTGTTCAGTACAGCTTGGCTGGTACGGGGAACGCTGGGCGTAAGGATGACTTGCAACCTATCCAGAAAAATCCATCGACGATATGGAAATTGCCGACGAGAAATTCCGAGCTTCCTGCGCTTCGGAAGTGCGGGTTTGACCGGGCGCCGACAACTTTTTTCTCGGGCCTTCCGTGCACGCTGCGCCACATATCCTCTGTCAAGCCACATTACTGGTTTCAGCCGTGTGGCTTGTCATCCACCTGCAATGCAGTGGGAAATGAGCAATTGATTCCCCTTGTCAGCAAAGCGCGGGTCTTGATTTTGAGTTTGAGTCCATCGTCGAAATGTTCCGTTGCGCTTGTGCTTTTTTCAACGTCTCGACGGTACTACACACGTCTGGAACCTTATTTTCACTTCGGATTTTCTATGCTCTTTGACTGTGTAATTGGACATGCAGCACGATAGAGGACAGTGGTAGTCACATACATAGACAGCAAGACTCCGAGGTGTCCCAGATAGTCCACGATCGTTACGTTGCCGTTGCCAACGCAAACGGCCCAGTGCCGACCTGAATGTCCAGGATCATGTTGCATTGTCTTCGTCTCTAGGACTGAACAGCAACAAGTCCAAAGCCTACAAAGGCATTCACGGAATAATGCAAGATTGTCTGATAGGCAATATAGTATGTACTAATTGGTTTATGTACTCCGCTCTATGGCAGTCTAAATATGTACAGATGAATTATTTACGGCGTCAAATACTATGTTCCAAGAAGTGAAACCGAAATCTAGGACCAGGTGGTAGTGGCACCAATAGCCTCGCCAGAGGTAGGAATCAAATAGTTGCTAGCCACAATCTTGCCGTTGGCCTGGCGCGCGCCCTTAACCAAGCTGACATCGACGCTCTTGAAGCTCGAGGCAGACCAGGTGGCGCTACCGTCCCACGAGTTGCCGCTGCTCGTGGTGCCGCTGACGAGCGATGTCTGCCCAGACTTGGCCGTGGTCGCAGAGTTGAGCGCGGCGACGTTGCTCTTGAGCGTCGACTTGGTCGTGATGGTCTGGAAGCCGACGGCGCCGTTGTTGTAGGCCGTGTTGCGGGTAAACTGGAAGTTGCCGGGCTGCTTGTTGTCGGTGAAGCCCTTGGCCGCGTTGTTGAAGGCGATGCTGTTGGAGATGACGTGGTTGGCCGAGCCGATGTCGGCGGCGTCGCCGCCGCCGAGCTTGAAGCCGTTGCCGTCGCCCTGGAAGTCGGTGAAGCCCCAGCGGTTCACGCCGTTGCCCCACGAGAGGGTGTCCATGATGGTGACGGGGGACTTGAACTCCCTGTTTGGTGTTTGTTAGTGGTGTTTAGGTGAGTTTGGGAGTTGTGGAGAGGTCAGAACTCACCAAAGGTCCAGGCCATCGTCGACGTTCTCCCACAGACGAGCGCCCTTTAGGATGTTACCCGTGCCGGAGCCCTCCTTGCATGCGAAGCCGTCGGCGCTCTCGCCGTTCTTGCGGGGGTCGCGGTTGCGGTATGAGTCAAGGTAGATTACCTGGTTGTTGCTCAGGGTGCCCTGCATCTGGAAGCCCGTCTCGTAGTTGTCGTGGGTGACGATGCGCTCAAAGTAGTTGTTGGATCCGTCACGGAGGTAGACACCGTAGGGACCGTTGATAATGGTCAACTTGTAAAACTTCCAGTAGTTGGCTCCCTCGATGTGAAGGACACCACGGTCGGCGTTGGCGAGGGAGGAGTCGAGAGCGCCAGGGGTACCGGGCAAGGCCTCTCCGTCGATGGTGACGGCCTCATCGTTGTAAGCCGTCAGGGTGTAGGGCTTGGCGGAGGTACCGCTCTTGGTGATCTTGATGTTAGTTGTGGGCGAGTACGTGCCGGCACGGAGGTAGATGGTGTCGCCAGCAACGGCCTTGTCGACGGCGACCTGAATGGACTTGAGAGGAGCCGCCAGAGTGCCGGCAGCGCTGTCTGAGCCGGCGGGCGCGACGTAAAGGTCGGCAGCCAAGACGACCGGGAGGATGGCGAGGAGGAACTTGTAGAGACCCATGTTTGCTGTTAAAAGACCAATGGTAAGGTAAGGAATGAGTGGCTGCAGCAGTGAAGGCTGATCGATAGAGATCAACTCTTGCCGATTATCCGGCTGCCATCAAGCTTAAATACAAACTTCGCATCGTCAACAGGGAGCCCTCGTCTTTGAGAGCTGTCAGTCTAAGTCCTGATGAGTGTAACGCTATACCGTCGTAATAAACAGCTACCAACCAGGCCGTCGCAGTCTATTCGCGACCACCAGTGACCCCTTGTCAAATTGGGCTAGAAGGCAAACCGTCCTCCCGTTGGTGGAAAACAAACTCCACCACCGTAGGGCCGCCTCATTGATGGAGACTTGGCCTCGAGGTAGGATCCATCGACATCTCCGTGGGATAGAAATCCCGGCAATCGAGAGATTCCCAGGACCGCATGAACGAGGGGTTCCCTGGGCTTACTGGGGATGCGGTCGAGGTTGTTGTTGAGGAACGTAATACGCGGTTGTGAGCCACAATGGGGACGGCAACACCAGCGACCCAACGGAAAAGCAGCTCGCGCCCTCCCTCGGGCTCCGGAGAGCCTCGACCGGAAGATCTCAGTCCACCATCTCGGAGAGCAGCCGTACACGGCCTCGATGGAACGTTGACTAGGGCTTTAAATCGTATTGAGCAGGCACACGACTCAGTTGAGCAATGGCACGACACGAAGTGTTCGGCTCTTCGAACAAACCGTGCCCGAGGGTCAGACGGTTATTCATTCACATCTTGAGTAAGTTGAAATGAGATAAAGGCGATGAGAAACTTTTCGATAATGGTGAGCGCACGCTCTGACCTCGCGATGCTGTTCAAATTCTGCGTAGGCTGAGTGGAGATGAAGTCCACTGCCGTGATGCTTGGCGGAGTCACCTCGTGGCCAGTTACCGATGCCATGGATTGATAGGGGCTCCAGTGAAGAGAGTCAGCAGCAGGCTAGCAGCAGAAAACTGCCGCAATCTGCCCACATGCATATTGTTTAGTCGGGGATTGGGTTTGTGTGGGTTGGCAGAAGAAGCGTCCATCCCCGGACGAACATCCCTGGAACAGTTGCTTGCCCAATCTGGCGGGCAGAAATTTGCGCTTTGTTTGACGCTAGATGGAAGAGGAAATCGCTGCCGTTATAACTTGTTCGCTTTCTTGAAGTAAGCAATCGCTGTAGTTGGTGCTGGCAGAATAAAAACATAATTGCGTGACGTTTGCAATCTCGGCGGAATAATGACATGATCTGGCGACTTCTGCATCATTGCATAGCTCTTGCTGTCGTTCATCTCATGTTGCTGATGCATAATGTGTTCGTGAAATAATAGAACCGAAGATCTGGGGAACTGGGAATGCCGGTCCGGGGGCTCCAAGAAAGGTCCGAAGGAAACAGTCTGATGATCAGATGTTATCGATAAGCCGAGCAGCTATCTTATCGAGTCGGGCTATCGATAACAATATGTGCCTGACTGGCCCAGTATTTATGCCTCGACCATCAGGCACAAAGCATTCTTCACGGCCCCACTTTACAGCTCCAGCGTCCAGCCCTGGCTGACGTGGTGAACCTCGAAAGAAGCTACGTCTCCAATATCGCCAGCTCCAGGTACCACCTGTCCACTCACGCAACCAAACGCGCCTCGCAACCCCGGCGCAAAACGGCTCTCGAGCCCCACGACCGACGACGAGCTCCTACCTACAATCTGTTGAAACCAGATTCGCATCAATCCCTACCACGAATCGACGACGACACGAACCGAATCGAGGCGCCTACTCCAGACAAGGGGGTTAAACCAAGCTACCTAAGACCAACCTCCACCAACCTTGAATTCCCACAAACAACAATGTCAAACTACTACCAACCCCAACAATCTTACGGCCCAGGCCCAGGCGCAGGAGGCGCCGGCGCCGGCGGAGGAGGAGGCGCCCAAAACCTCCAGTTCTACCCCTCCTCCTACTCCCCAGCCGGCGCCGTCTCGGGCCACGCGACTCCACAACAGGCCTCGTATGGCTACGGAGCGCCCCAACCCGCCGCGGCAGGCGGCTTCGGCGGTGCGGCAGCCTTTGGAGCACCTCCCGGCGGCGGTGTTGGTGTGTCGGGTCGCATGGGCGAGCAGGGCGGCCTGCGCACGGGTTGGCTAGCCGCCTTTTCGACCGAGGGGTACGATGGCGAGCCGCCGCTGCTCGAGGAGCTTGGTGTCAACTTTGGACATATTCAGGCAAAGGTGCGTCTTTCTCTTGGTGTGATGCGTGAGCGGGCTGTGTGGAAAGCATGGGGGACTTTCTGCTTTCACCCCTTTCAGATGGACGTGGACATGGAGAGAAGTTGTGGCTGACCTGCGGTGACTTACAGACTCTGGCCGTGCTCAATCCCTTCCGCCGGATCGATCAACACCTGATGGACGACGCAGACCTCTTCGGTCCCTTACTCTTCGTCCTCTCCGTACGTTGTTTCCAACTTCGACTTTCCCTCCACTACAAACATAAAGCTAACCTCCCCCTCCCCAGTACGGAACCTTCCTCCTCCTCTCAGGCAAAATCCACTTCGGCTACATCTACGGCCTCGCCCTCCTAGGAAGCACCTCCCTCCACATAATCCTCTCCCTCATGACACCCACCGACGCCCACCCCCCAACAGCCCCCTCCGCACCCCAATACGGCGGCCCCGTCTCCTCCGTCGGCGGAGGCTACCCTGGCGCCCCGGACACCCACGACCACCCATCCCGCAACGCCGCAGGCCACTTCTCCTCGACCCTCACCTTCACCCGCTCCTCCTCCGTGCTGGGCTACTGCCTCCTGCCCCTGGTCGCCACCAGCGTCTTCGGCATCTTCATGCCCATGGACACGCCCCTCGGCATTGTATTCACCACCATGGCGATCCTGTGGTGCACGTACTCCGCCTCGGGTATGTTTTGCGCTGTTGGACGGATGAGGGGCATGCGCGGGCTCGTGGCGTACCCGCTGGCGCTGTTTTACGTCGGGTTCGGTATCATGGGCATCTTCAGCTCTAGGGGCAGCGGCGGGTCTCTGGCCAAGGCGGCGGCCGGGTTGAAGGGTTGAAGGCGCAGACACGAGGAGACATGGAAGATAAACGTACACTAAAGACAGAGGGGATAACGTAGTTTACACGAGAAGGACTCGATAAGGGCAACAGAGACTGCAGAAGCGTGCTTTACAGCTACTTATCCTTTAGGGCATGGCGCAATGCGCGTGGCACTACACTGTGGGAGTCTAGAGGAGGCGCAGAAACCGACGGGAGTCCAAAAGCCACGATAGACGATGGAGGCAACAATGAGACAGAAAGCATGCATGCCCACGGCTACTTAGGGGCGAGGCGGAAGCCAAAGGCCGACGGATGTTTCACGTCACTGTACAATACTATAATCATGTTCAGACGAAGCCAGAAATAATTCTTTTGATAGTCCAATGCCTCCTATCCCTCCCGTTTTCCATGCTGCTAAAAGATACAAATGCATAATGCTGGGCCCAGAGATCCTCTCGTAATATACACATCAAGTGTAGAGAAAAGAAGGATCAGACATTTGAAAACTTCTCGAGACCAAGCGTAGTATTACAGGAGACTACCACAAGTCTCCATAACCAAACAGCCTCCGCGGCGATGATGATCCTCCGCTAGGCACACAATAGGAGGGGGCCTTGTCAAGCAGAAAAATCCTCGTTGGTATCATAAGTTTGACTCCCCTTCGAGGCCGTTTCTATACCTGCCCATTTGTCCATGCCAAGTCGGAGCTTCACTGCCGCTCTTGTTGGGAATGAAAAGTCTATTAGTCCGCTCATGGGGACACTTGAGAAAAAATCGGAAACTCGTCAAATTCAGACTGTCGCACGAAATGTATCGTGCCGCGAGTGATGATGGCTCATGTTGTGAATGAACCGAGGAAAAAAGTATCGCAATTGGAACTGGTACGCCGACTCGACTCACGTGTCGAGTCCACCCTTCTTTTCTGGTGGTTGCGGCGCTGCTCATTTATCATTCCGTGTTCTTGTAGAAGCCAGTCGTATCCGCTTGCTGTCATTTGAAACTCGCCGCCGCGTCGTCACGGTACAAGTCTTTGCCGAGGGACTTAGAAGACAGGTCTGAAGCCACCAGTAGCTGGTTGAGGGGCAAAACCGTTGACCTTGGGGACGTCAGCAACACCACCCAGGATAGAGTACTGGCCACCGGCACCAGCGAAGACTAGCTTCTTGCCACGGACGGCAGTGTTGTCAATGGTGGTCGGGGTCTCGATATCCTCAGTCGTGCCCTGACCGGTCTGGTAGTTGGCAGAGAAGCCCCATGAGTGAGCCTCGCCCTTGCCGTCAATGGCGAAGTTATTGTCGACACCAGCGGCAACATATACACACTTGGCAATATCTGGGAACGGATGTCAGCCACACTCAGCAACAGACAGACAAGATGGACTTACCCTCGACAGCAGTAGGCTTGGAGAGAATGCGGGGGTTGTTGCTCTCATCCTTAATGACGCTCTCCGCATCAAGCTCCTCGACAGGAATACCGACCTGGTGGCCATCCAGACGTCCCCAGGTCAAGAGCTTGCCGTCCTCGGTGCAGGCAAGAGAGTGGTGCTCGCCACCAGCGATCTGCTTGATCTTGTAGTTCTTGAGAGACTCAACAATGGTAGGACGCAGAACAACCGCGTCATCCTCGCCAGCACCCATCTCAATACCAGTCTCGGCAAAGTTGTTGAGACCCCAAGCCCAGACCGCACCGTCCTTGCCAAGGGCAAAGCTGTGGTAGGATCCGCAAGCGATGCGGTCGACCTTGTTCTTGGGAAGACCCATGCTCTGGGGGATAAGGGAGGAAAGCTTGTTGCGCTCGATGATACGGCGTCCGAGCTGGTTCTGCTGGCCGCAGCCCCAAGCGACAACGACGCCCTTGTCGTCGAGAGCCAGGATGTGGTTGGAACCAGCAGCGAGGGCCGTGATGTTCTTCAATGTGGGGAGGTACGCGGGAGTCTTTTGGATCTGGATCTTGTCGGTGAACCCGAGAATACCGTCGCTCGACTGAGGTAGGTTAGCTTTCTATCACCTCAAGTTCATGCTGCTGCCCAACCACTTACTCTGAATGTACCCCATCCGTAAACTCTGCCATCCTCAGTCAGGGCAAAGGTGGCGCTGTCACTTGCGACGACCTGAGTGAACTTGGCATCGGGTGCAAATTGCGCCGCGTCAAGGGCAGTGGGTGTGCTCTCGTGAGGGTTGATACCGGAGTCATCCTCGTCGTCTTCCTCCTCTTCGGCATCAGCGTCACGGAGTCCTCCATCCCAGTTGGTGTCGCGTCCAAGAGCGCCCTGGTCGTTGACACCCCAAGTGAGGATCTTGTTGTCCTTGGTCAGGGCAGCGACGTGCATGCCACCGCAGGCGATCTGGACAACACCGACGTCCTTGGCATCAAGCTTAGGGTTCAGTCTCGGGCGTTTGACGTCGACAATCTTCTTGCCGTCAAGCTTCTTGCTGCCGAGACCGAGCTCGCCAGAAGATCCCTCGCCGAAGACATATACATCAAGGATTTGGGTCGGTGCAGAGTTGATCTTCTTGCCAATCTTGTGGGGGTGGGCCGGGGGAGGCTTGGGGGCAGCGACGGCGGCCTTCTTGGTAGGCTTCGCAGGCTTCACAGCCGCGGGCTCTTCATCCGCAGATTCTGTGGCCTTGGCCGATTCTGTGGCCTGGCTGTCGACCTCGGCCTTGTCGGTCTTTGACTTCTTCGCCTTGGGCTTCTCGTCCTCCGTCTCCTCTTCGCTTGACTTGCGCTTCTTGCTATCGGCGGCGGGCTTGGCGTCAGCCTTCTTCGCGGCGGCAGTCTTCTTGGGCTCGGCCTTCTTCGCAGCGGCCTTCTTGACGGGCTTTGCGGCCTTGGGCTCATCCTCGGTCTCCTCGGCAGCAGCGGCCTTCTTCTTGGGGGCGGCGGCGGCAGTAGTAGTCTTGGTCTTCTTCACAACAGGCTCTGCGGCCTTCTTGGTGTTCTTCTTGGGGGCAGGCTTCTCGACCTTGGCGGGCTCCTCGGCCTCGGACTCGTCGACTTCTGATTCCTCTTCGGCGAGCTTGCGCTTCTTGGAGGCGGCAGTCGCGCCATTGGTGGTAGCTTCCTTCTTCGCAGCGGGCTTCGCGGCAGGCTTCTTGGTAGTCTCAGCATCCTTCTTGGTGGTATTGGCAGCCTTCTTCGGTGCGGCAGCCTTGGGCGCAGCGGCCTTCTTGTTGGCGGCCTTGGGAGGCATGATCGTCAGGTGATGTGATGATATGATGTGATGTTATGGGTAGGAGCGTGCTTGGCGATAAAACGCGTGTAATGGGGGACGGGTTTTGGTTAGACGAAAGAGTTCGCAGAAAACAATTGAAGAATCGATTCTTTGTGGTGCGAATTGATGTAATCGAGATGATGACTTTGAAAAGAGAAGAGTCAAAAGAGGAGGATTGTTCTGGACTTGGGGGGGGGAGAAAGAAATTGTTTCGAGGATAGGGCGGAAGTGACGCGACCGGAAGGTGCAGCTTTATTTTCTTGGGCTCTGGAATTCTGACCAAGCAGGGGTGGCGCTTTGTGGCTCTCCAGCGCGGGCTTACCGTAGCTGTGCTGCGCTGCTGGCGGCCCCAAGGCCCAGTTCGTTCTTGCGCAGCTGCCTTTTAGTGCGATCCGGGTGGATACCTCCATGGGTACCTGACCTTCTGGGATGTTTTTTTGCGCAGCCGTGGCCCGAGCTCCCGGGGCCGGGTCCAATTTTGTTCCAATGGGAAGCTGCGTTCAATCATAGAGCTCCCGACCGCCCGGTCGCACCTGCTCTCTTTTCTTCCAGATTTCCGGCAGAAAAAGGCAAGAGCAACAAAAAAAATCATTCAAAAAATCCAGGGTGGCACTGGTGGGTCCTTCCCTTCCGGTGAGTCGGGGAAACCTCGCGTCGTCTGCCGATGCCCCCAGAATCCCCACGCCACGACTACTAGGCTTTCATTTCTCTTCCATTTGGCGCGAAATTGTGCCCAGTTGATCAAAAGAATCGGCCTCCTGTGTTTTGTTTCCGAAGCCCATATTCTCGTTTTACTGTGTCTTGACTCGTACACACTGCGCTGTTGATCTTGTCTGCCAGCCTATTGTTTGGGGCCGCTTTGACAGAGCCGCGTCTTTATGGTCAGTGTGTAAGTCGATGAAGCGCGCCAAAGTTGACGTTCGTATTCGGCAACATGGACATTTAACCAAGCATGCCATACTTAAGTAGCCTGTAGCGAACGAAACCCAGTCACCTCCAACTCGAAGGAGGCGTTGTCAATGAATGCCATGTTGATTCAGGTCACAAGCTAATGAGAAGAATAACTGTTCTCGCTATTTTCCTGTGTCCGCAGACCGCTGTCGCGTGGATATCAATCTCGACCCAAATACATGTCGTCACTGCCAATCATTGATTTGGTCGAGGTAACTCTCTCATCATTTTCCCTTCTTCTTATTCTTCTTGTTCTTCGCTTTGTTCCTCCTGTTCCCGCCGCCGCCATTCTGAGGTTGGTTTGGAGGTCGCGCAGGAGGCTCCTCTACCTCTTCAGGCTCCTCTACCTCTTCAGGCTTCTCTACCTTCTCAGACTCTTCGACCTTTTCGGGCTCCTCAGGTTTGAGTTCTCCAGGCTCAACAGTCGAGACTGCCTCCAGTACCTTGGGTTCGCTCACAAACGAGTCCAACACCTTGAAGAAGCCCTTGCCGAAGTAGTTCGTACTATAGAATGCCGCGAAGATGACGGGAATCTTCTAGACGCGAATCGGATTCGCCCAATACATCCAAAACTTCAGTCGCCATGTCCAGAGCTCCCGTTTCGCTGTCTGCCAACGTCGAAATCGGCTCCGAACGTCTCTAAACCATTTCCCGATGCGTCGTGGCGAGAAGTCGTATCCAGAAAAGAATCGCCAATAGAAGTGCCATAGCGAGATGCAGAGCAACGCGATCAAGACTGCGCGAAGGATGACGTAGAACAGCAATATGAAGAGGCTGATAAGCTCCCCGCGTACAATAGGGTCCGGAATCCAGTAGGAAATGTCGAAAATTTGTGTGGTATTGATGTTGGCTGTTGGCCAGTCCTATCGGCCAGATCCCACCGTCCGCTCCAAAGCAACCACGCCATCATAAACCATTAACGCCTTGTCCTCCACCGTCGGGCCCGTCGCCGTCGTGCCGTACAACCAATCCCAGAGACCCTTGAACGCCGATCCCAATGCTCCGTGTAGTTTTGCAGGGTGAAGAGAACTACTGGCGGGTAGTGAAGTCGGTCTCATGCTCTGACCGGTCATACACGGTAGAGGCTGCCTTATCACATGTGCAGGCATCTAAGAGGATGTTAGCAATCGTGCGAACATGTGGAGAGACAGGGAATGATGTCACAAACCTGCGGGACGAGATCCGCAGGAGCAGGTCTCGCCGGATGGCTTAGTGTTCTCTGTGGAGGCACGGTCGCAAGTGCATTCGCCAACGGGACGGGCTCTGCACGAGCAGCGGGGTCCGGCGACAACATTCTCGGAGGCGGCCTTGCTGCAGGTGCATTGGAGGGCAGACTGCTTGCCGCAGGAGCAGGTCGCTTGCTGGGCTGGGAACAAAGAAGGGTCAGCTTGCGAAGTTTTGGGAGTGACATTGCCGGTCCGTGGATTATCTGGAGATGATAATGTGGAAGAGGCGGGGGTATGAAAAAGATGTCGAGATGATGTTGAAGTTGGGGGGTTCAGGGGATGAGAAGTACATACCACAGACGCACTCGGCGCTCTTGCCGCAACAGGTGGAAGCCTTGGTGACAGTCATTGTGATTGTTGGGTGGGAAGGTGAGGTTGATGAAGAGAAGTTGGGAGTTGGTTGTGAGTGATGAAAAGTCCAAGAGCGATGTAAGAGTTGAATTGGAGTGAATTGGTCTGTACCGAAGGGGAAACAACATCCAAAAGGCCAGTCGCAGAGGGGTCCTTTTAAGCATCTGCGATGCAGGGACGGAGGGGCCAAGTCCCGACGTCACGGTTCCTGCCCATCATGGTGGGTGATCCCTGCTCTAGGTCATCAGCTAATTTACCATTGGCTAGAGATCTTTTCAACCAATGAGAGTAGCTTCATTTCCAACAATGCGCCGAGTTTCCATCGGGCCATTGCCATGGCCAGATCTTGCTGTGTCAGCCCATGTTGTGAACGGTGCGATTGCATGACAGCGGGACGGGTAACTGTCAATTGCGCCCACATCTTTTTGGTCAGCATTTGACGACGGTGGCACGGTTGGCTCGCGTGGCATCCTGCGGCGACACCTTGTGTACGATTTGCTTTCACCCCGTCGTGGACATGGATCTCTTCACCACTACCTTACCTCAAGTACGTACTTTACCTTATTCAATAACGTACATTGTACGTTGTTTCTGCACCCATTGATTGTTATTCCAAGATCCTTTTCGCCCGTATCTTACTTTGGCAGTCTTCCATGCCAGTATTTAATACGCTATGCTCCTTTTAACAGACTGTGTGGATGCAAACGCAGCAACTCCCTAACATGAATAAACTCAAAGTCCCAATGGCACCAGATTGCATGCGCCTGCCCGTGTGCGAAGCCAGTCTCACCAGTCATGTCACTAAACGCTGTCTTGGCTCCTCATCGATGGCAAACGGGACCGCGCAAGAGCAAATCACATTGACCTAGACCGTTTCCGCAATGTCTCCCAATCCCGTCTTATTAGTGTTGCCTTCGCTGATGCTGGAGCAGAACCCTTGCGGTAGTACTCTCAACCCACTGCCTACACGTATAGGGTACTCATCAGAGTGAATACCCGCCTGACTTCTACGAGAAGACCGTCGACTGGTGTATTCGGCCAAGGTACGATGGACATGCCAAATCCATGTGGCCATACGGTTGCTCAGAGGCGCCGATTAACAACGGATAAATCTCCAAAGTGAGGCTAGAATAGTGATTTCATTATCACGGGAAACATCATCTGGTGCGATAGCCCGATTTCAATGAGAGCAATTCCCACATGGACTCGGGTTATCTACTAAAAGTAGATAGCCTCGCGTGAGAAAGCCTAGTGTGAGACTTGGTTGATTCCTCCAAGAAGATGCATCAGACCGTCGCCCAAGTTCCCGCATACACGTCGACCTGCTTCATATATATACGGACCTTCGCTCCATTTGCTCTTCCTGGTGCCTGAGGTAAGCCCTCGACGAATACTCCTGATGCCTGCGTCCTTCACTCTGGGACACGGATAGGCTCCTGTCTTTCTTGCGCCTGTTTACTGTCATCTTCTTCGACTTGACCATATCACGGCCGTCCCAAACTTTCTTCGCCTCTTCCAAAACATCTCGGCGTCTCTCAATTTTCTGTCTCGGGCTGAGTTCTGATTTTCTCACGCTCATCAGCCATCGGGTATACTTACACCATCCTGCCCTGAGGTGCCTTCTCACTGCAGCTTGTCTGAGATTTTCAACCGTGAACATCACTTTCACCTACAAACTCATGAAACGCTCACCTTCCCATCCCCAAAATACAGACACACCGAGAGAGGGCCATCCAATTCACCATCAGCTCCCACCACCTCTCGTCGCCAAAGCATCCAAGATGGTCGTCCCGACTGACCCCAAGCTGCGCTCCACGCTCGCCAACTTAGCAGGCGTAAACATCAACCAGCGCGAAGTCGAGTACCGCAAAGCCCTCGACGACATGATCCCCGGCATCTTCTGGGGCGCCAAACCCTCCAACATTGAAGCAATCCGCTTTCCCGATCCCATGATTCCCCGCCGCTCCTACAAGCTCACCTTTGACGAGCCACCCAAGCCCGGCGTGCCCAAGCAGCTCTTCATCGATGTCAAGTTCGGCCCTAGCCCCTTAGACGCCGGTGTCTTCGTCAACGCGACCAACCCCATCGGCAACGTTTCCACTTTCGACACGGGCGGCCGTTGCCAGGAGATTGCTCGCACTTGGCTTCCGAATCTGGTCCCTCGCGTCATTCGCGTTGGCATCATGGGGAAGGATGACGGCGACATTGATTACATCGTCACGGAGCACATCCCCAACACCGTCACCCTAGACAAGGTCTGGGCCTCCCTCACGCCCAAGACGAAGGGCCACATCATGGACCAGCTCGTCACCGCACTGGAAACCCTCCAGAAGGAACACGGATTCTCCGAGGACGATATCGAACAAGCGCTCAAGGCCGTCGAGCTGTCCGGCAACATCAACTACACCGCCACCACTATCCTCAACCTCACCAAGACTCCCGAGCCGACCCCCTTGGCCCAACGCCCGGCCTGGCCTCCGCGGTCAACGACGTTGAAGCGCGTCCGCCTTCTTCTCCAGCGCTACGCCAACGAGTACCGCCCCGCCCATCACCACTGTTCCGCCACCAGGTTTGAGGAGCAAGAAGACGGCAGCGTCTACGTCAATTTCCCCGGTGCAGATACCCCGATGAGCCCCATGATCCTCACGTGCAAACTCATCCACGAACTCAGCAAGGTCATCGTCCTCTGCCACATGGACCTCGAGCCTCGCAACATCCTCGTCAAGCTCGTCGAGCAGCCCGCCGGTCTCAACGGCAAGCCCGAGAAGGAACTCCAGCTCGCTGGCATCGTCTCCTGGCATAAGGCCACCTTTGCCCCCTTCTCCATGGAGCGAGGCCTCAAGGACGCGCTGCTCGGCTGCCAGTTCAACTACGACTTCTCGTGGTACAGGCTATTTGCTGATCGCACCAAGCACCTGATGCCCGATCGATTCTTCGCCGCTCACGACTTTTTGGTCAAGGCCATGGTGAACATGCGTTTTGCTGCCCGGGCGATGGAATGCAGCCACTCGACGACAGTCCACCAGCAGCACTTCTATGCCATGGAAAAGATTGGCTCGGGCCCAGACTACATGAACGGATGGGTAAGACTGCCTTACGCCAAGGACCACGAGTCGCCTTCAGAGTCGGAGTACCGGGAGATGGGCAACGGCGTTATTCGCCAGTCACTCGTTAAGCGCTTTCAGGAGATTCCGAGACACAGCTGGCCTACTGACCTTGAGTTCCTCTTTGACCATTGGAGTGCTTGAGCTGTCGGTCCTCGGACCGTCACTGTTGGGCTATGGTGACCGACAAATGCTTCATGCTTCTGGTGGATTTGAGCTAGGAAGGATAGATAGTAGGTACTTCATCCTAGGCTTGGGCGATAAGGATATTCGACAAAGACAACGGCATGTTTTCTTGGCCATCACCTACTTAGCATCCTGAAAGGAACGTCGATCTTTGCGCTGAAGGTACGTGGGGCACGGAACAGGTAAAGTTCAGACAGAGAGGAAAGTGTCTGGCAGAATGGCAGGCAAATATTTCTGAAAGTTACCTATTCAACTGATTGTTTTCAATCTGTTGTGCCTTGTTCAGTGCCGTTCGTTCTATTATTAATGACTAATATGTCGTTGCCTTTGTCACTTTGACATGGAGGGGCATGGAGCTGTACATGGCACCCAAGAATTGTGTGCTTACTAAGCCAAATACTTGCTTGTTGGCAACGATCAAAGCGCTGTCGACATTCTGAATATTTTTGTTGCACCAAATGAACCGCTTTCTTTTTGCAATGTCTCTATTTTGAAACTGTTGTGACAAGCCAGTTGCTACAGAGCCAGACATGGCTGGCCATGCCACGTTCTCAAGCTTTCCAGACTCTTCCTCAGAGTGCCTACATGCCGGGTAGGCATCGTCTCCAGGGGATGTTGACTCTCGGTTGTTGAGGACATTGGATTCCGAGTTCGCCTCGTCCCGATCTCTGGCCGTGTTATAGACACCTACACCAATCATTATATACTTTCTTTATTCTTCGGGATGAGCAGGCGAAATGCATCAAGAGTGTTACACCCAACAGACCCTTATCCAGGGTGAATGCCCTCCTGCCCATTGCTCTGCTTGGAGTTAAGCCTACCTTCGGGCCTGAAGTCAGGCCATGAAATAGCAAAGACTCTTCTCATCCTCAGAATTCTTGCCTAGCGGCAATGGGAATACGTTGCCTTGAAAGCCAACATGAATTTCCCTAGCATCATGTCAAGCCCGATTCCAAAATCCTCAGCCATCGGAACCTACTGACGAGGTCGGATATAGAAGGCCCGAGTCCATGGTCCCCTGTGTGGTTTACTGTCTCACGACATCACCAAGTACTGCTGTCGAGGCCAGTTGAGTTGTTTCCGTAATGCATACAGCTGCACTAAGACCCTGGCACTCCGTATCAGCTTCTTCTTCTTCATGTGACTGCTTCTCTTCCTTCTCTTCCAAAGGAGCGTGGCAACTAGCATGGAAGGAAGGCCAATTGGACATCTTGCCACATTCGTTCATTTTCAATTGAGCTTCACTCCTTCCCTCCCACTTTCACTCCTGCCTTGGACACCTTTCTTGACCTCTGTCCAAGACACCTCACTTTCCACCCTTTCCTTCACCTTTTGTCTTTCTACATCACCCACTCTTTCTCTCTTTTCCCTTCTTTCCCTGCTTCCCTCGAACGTCTTTCCTTGAATCAGCTTCTCGAGGTTACCAGAGGATATGTCATGCATCTAGCAGCCATGGCGAAGCTTCGCTTCATGTACCTTCTTTTGGTGTCGGCCGTCGTCAACCCAAACCTCGCCTCGCTATGCCGCTCTGCTGTTGCGCCGTCGCTTTCTTCACTCTCGGATGAAGGGTGCTTGCAGACTCTGGCAGCGACCCCAGCGTCCCAGGAGACTCAGAGCGCTTCGGTCGGAGAAGTCGTATTGGAAGAGCAGCCGCAGGATGATATAGCTCTCCACCAGATGTGGACGAGGCAGAACCTGACGTAGGCACGAAATTCCTGCGCCTAGACTGAAGCTGATCAAGAAGTATAGGCCGCCCGCCGACGCATCGCTTCAAGTCACCACCGTCACCATCGTCCGGACCGTTATTCTCGAGCTTGCTAGTCGAACTGAGGTGATCTGGGCGCCTCTTCAGCAGACCTTGACGTTTATCAATCCCACCCTGGTCTTTGAGACGAGCGTCGTCACCGCGTCCCAGTCTCGAGATATTGCAGCGAGAGACCCGGAAAATGCAATCGCGTCTGATCAAGCGGCGACTGCCGAATTATCCTCGGCCGACTTGTACTACCACGAAGGCGCTCAGCTCTCACCGCACCCAGCTCCTGTTCGACGGAAGACCCTGGCTTTAGTCGACAGAATTCCGACCGTCACCGTCGAGATCACGACCACAATAGTAGCGAGCGGGACCATAGTCCGCACTGTCACCATCTTCAATCCTGTGTTCGTCTCTGTCACTCAGACGCCTACTCTCACGACGACAATCTTCACAACAACGACCCTGCCTATCGAGAATACGGTCTCCAGCGTACCTGCCGTTGTGCCATCTCCACCGGCTAGCCAGAAGGCCATCTCCAGCGATGACGCTCAGCAGACTGCATCGTTCATAAACCCCGACCCTCCTTCTTTCACGGAAACGACGCTGACAGCCTCTGAACCCCAACAGCCCTCAGTTGCCTCCAGCACCTTCGGCGCACCAGAGAGTACTCGCGTCCGCTCATTATCTGACACATCTTCCAGTATTCTCGCGTCATCCTCGACACCGGCAAGCTCCATTTCACACGATACCGACGAAGGTACTTCGGCAAGAGCTGGCCCTGTAACGAGCAGCAACCCACCATTGAGATCAACATCGGTGACGGATGCTCCACCACTAACCGAAACTCTTCTGCCTTCGACAGAACGCATCTCCAGACCATCTCTAGGTCCTGGGGCAATCGCAGGCATTGCTGTCGGCGCAACATTTGGTCTTACAGCTCTGATCCTGCTATTTCTCTGCATGCGTCGACAGAGATCCAAACGCAGGCGACATCTTCAGCTGAGCGAAGACGATCGCCAGATGACTACCTCTACAGCTGGTAACGCCATCATGTACCGAGCGACTTCTCACCCTCTAACATACGATGGACCTTGTCAAACGCCCCAAACCGAAGGATGCAGCAGTAAGAGCTCCGAAGAAGAGCAGGTGCGAATTGTCATAAAGTCCACCACCAAGAATAGAAGCATGAGCAGTGTGCTCTCGGCACTGCCAAAGGTCTGGCCTCGGCCGCCGGGGTACACCGGCAAGGCATACAGTTTTTCTGCAGGCGGGAGCGGCGAAACAACTCCCAGAGAGCCTACAGGATGGAGCGTTGAGAGCGAGTATGGAAGCTCGGGAAATCAGGATGCCTCGCGAAGCGGAGGACCTGGGGAAGCCGCCGCTTGGAAAGGGCCGGCAGCAGCCCACCCCATAGCAGATGGTAGATGTGAGACAGGCAGGATCAGATGAACCAATGCAGTACGATTGATCAGTCATTACAGCACTGATGGTCAGGATGTGTTCGACACGAGGAAGCCGACGAGGAACTTGCCCTAAACGTGGCAGATGGCTCATGCTTTTGCGGCACTTGTCTTTTGCGGTACCTTCCATTGGCCTTCTGGAATCTCCAAAGTATCGCCGTTGCTTGCTAACCCTTCTCTCCATCTCCGTTCAACCCAATTCCTTTGTTAGACCAGTCTCGCACGAATACCACGACTCCATAGTCTAGCCTGTACCTAGATGGGTTGCATCTTATGCAGCCGATTTCTGATATAGGGAAATCTCTGAAAATTCCACCGGGCCGATTCAGGTGAGATGAAGCTCTCTTGCTCACCGATGCAAATCTTTCCTACAACGCAGAGTGATATCATACCACAATTGATGCAACCTCCGCCGACGTATCATTGCTCCGTTGTGACAATGCTCAGCACACTGCATCGAGCAGCCTAATCCAAGGCTTAGCCCACCGAAATATGCGTTACACTGCAGAATGCGGTTGGGATGTTGCCTTGGCGCATCACCGGTGCGGGGTTATTTGAGAGTCAAGGTAAGCATAAGTTCATTTTTGATTTTGATTGCGCCTTGGAAATTGGTATCGACTGTCTTAAATCGGGCTCTTCCCTTTCTTCGTGCCATGTTGTCATGGTGCCTTCGTTTCTCCGTGGACGAAGTTCGCCTCTGTCAACCTTCTCCTCTTTGGATAGACCATGGCATCTCAACTGGTGATAGGACTCCTGTTTGCGACGACTTTGGTGCTGGGACAACATAATGAACAGGTTAAGAGAAGTTTCGACACAATTTGTGAGCAGTATGACTACATCGTGGTCGGGGGTGGAACGAGCGGCCTCCTCGTCGCCAACAGACTCAGTGAAGACCCAAAAAGTGAGTGTTAAAGCCGCGAATGACTCCTATTTTGACAAAGACTTGACTAACCATATTTTGTAACTCCCCAGAAACTGTCCTAGTAGTCGAGTACGGAGACTTTGCCAACACAATCAACATCACGGTACCCTACTTTGCAACATACGACCAGTCGGCGCGCCTCTACAACGTGACGTCCGTTCCTCAAGCGCATCTCGGCAACCGTACATCCCGTCTTCGTATCGGTGCCGTAGTAGGCGGGAGCTCCGCTGTCAATGGCATGGCCTGGGACCGCGGCTCCGAGGCCGACTACGATGCGTGGGAAGCGCTCGGGAACCCTGGATGGGGCTGGGCGACTCTTTCCAAGTACTTCCAAAAGTCGTCCACGTTCGCGCCACCTCTGAATGAGTATGTTGAGGAGTACGGGTATGAGTGGAGTGAGAATGCGTATGGTGATGGACCTATTCAGGTTGGGTTTCCTTCGTGGCAGTGGCCGGAGTCTGGTGAGTTGCCTTGACGGAGTTACACGCCCGCCGATCAATATGCTAATGCCAATTACCAGCTCTAATGGCACAGGCATGGGCTCAAGACATCAAAGTGCCGACTTTGAGAGACGGTGCGGACGGCGACAACGTCGGCATTGCGTGGCTCCCGCAGAACTCTGGCGGCCCGAACGCGACTCGATCAACTGCTGAGACGGCATACTTCAATCCTGTCAGCGCCCGCGAGAATTTGCATTTGTTGGTACGTCACTACGGCGCAGCTATCAAGTTTGAGGGGAACGCAACGACCGGTGTGGTAGTTGGCAGCCGTGATGGATCCGACACCAAGTTCGTGGAATCTCGGAACGTGGTGCTCGCCGCAGGGGCAGTTCATACCCCTCAATTATTGCAGTTGAGCGGCATTGGTCCAGAGAAGCTCCTGAAGTCTCTTGACATCGACGTGGTGGTTGACTTACCGGGTGTTGGTGCGAACTTTCAGGACCATCCCGCCATCTTTATGGTCTACGATTGTAAGTTGAACAACTACACCGGAGCTCCTGTCAGAATACTAACCTCTCTTCACCAAGTTACCAACGACACATCCCTTAACCCGACGCTCATGACCAACGAAACCTTCTACAACGAATCCTGGGCAGAATACCAAGCCAACAGAACGGGCCCCCACACGCACGCCTGGGGAAATCGAGTGGTCTTCACATCCCTCCAGGACCTCGACCCAGACAACTACGAAGCCATCGCCGGCGCCGTCACTTCCCAAGACCCGCTCCAGCACCTCCCCGAAGTCTACGCCGAGAACCCGGTCTTGGTCCAGGGCTTTATCCGCCAGCGCGAAATCTTGAGCAAGGAGTTCCGCAACCCCAAAGCAGGCGTCATGGAATTCACCTTTGGCGGCGCAGAATCCGTCCCCGTAGCCCTCCAAAAGCCCCTCTCCCGCGGCACCATCACAATCAACAGCACGAACCCGGACCCCGAATCCTCTGTCACAGGTGCTGGCGGCGCGCTCGTCGACTTCAACACACTCTCCAACCCAATCGACACGCTCCTCCTCCTCCGCGCCGTCGCCAAAGCCCGCGCCTTCATGGCGAGTCCCAGCGTTGAGACGCTCGCAGCGGTAGAGATCCTCCCGGGCCCAGGCGTTGAGAGCGATGCTGAGATCGAGGCTGTCATGCGGGAGTCGTGGCTATCTTCGAGCTTCGATCACCCCGTCGGTACGGCGGCGATGATGCCGCGGGACTTGGGTGGTGTTGTGGATAGTGGGCTGAGGGTATATGGCGTCGAGGGGCTGTGGGTTGTGGATGCGAGTGTTATGCCGTTGTTGCCTGCGGCGCATACGCAGGCTACTGTGTATGCTGTTGCGGAGTATGCTGCCGATCTTATTAAGGGTGTTGAGAAGTGATTTGAGGTTGAGAAGGCGACACTAGCAACATGAGTCCCGTCTTGTTTGCTGTCCACTAGCATTTACGTGATAAATAAGCTTATTTCAACCCCAAGCGCTCCCGCTCTGAATCACCGAGACCATACATGGTATAAGCTGCATTCACTTCCAATGCAATATTCAGAATCATCCAGTCCTCGAATGACAACAGACTCTGGATGCGTGCATAAGTCATCGTCAAACGACGTTTCCAAAGCCTCAAGCTGGGGTATCTTGATCACCCAGCCTACATCATTCCCATCCAAGTCAAAGAAACTCACAGTCAGCCATCTATCGCCGAACGACTTTCCCGTTACGGGTCTCTTCATTCAACTTGCGTTTACCTTCTTTCTAGCCCTGGCGCTTCGTCCTCTCGAGGTGCTGCCCAATCTCAAGTCCCGGGCAGACCAGCTCTACCAGCGTCTTTGGTGCGGGCTGGATGCCAGCCTCCCGGACCATACTATTTGAGCGCAGCCAAGTTATAAGTCGAGGAATCGTAGTTCCAGACTCTTAATGAACAGGACAGGGTACTAGGTGACAGTCTCTCTGACGGGTCTGCTGGTTGCCATCTTTGCCTTCTTCATTGGGTAAACCTGTGACAGTTTCGGCTAAGAGCTCTGATTGTTCTCATTCTTGCGTCTGGAAAGTCCGAGGAAGAATTAAGTATTGTAACAGGGATTGCTTTGTCGCAGATGCTGGTACCAATACTGAGATCACCTTGAACGTGATAGATCCCGTTGGCTTCAACCGTTGCCGCACAAGCCGAGCAATTGTTCATATCGCGATGTGACCTCACCCCATGCACAACTTGCATTGGGCTTTTTCTTCTTTCCCACAAGATTCGCTCGAAACATACTGCAGATTCAAAAAGAAACCCCACCACAGCTCATAATCGTGGCGAAAAAAAAACCGTTCTCCTCCCTTGCTAGCGTTGATCGGATTCCATCGCGAGGCCGGGGGGGGGGAACACCACGGCACCACGGGAATCAGGAGCTTCTTCAAGAAAGCCAGTGAAACCATACAAGCACACCAATGGGATCGCGGTGATATCTTTGATACCCTGTGACAAATGGTGTCAGGGTCGCATCGCACCACGTACCGAGCATCTCGAGTCGGACTGGTGCCAGTGGTCCGAGAGGGGACTGCATGTCTAGTCTGCCGGTCCAGATCGCCTAGTTGTCTTGGCATTATCCTACCTGCATGACGGTTAATACACAGATCGCGCGCCTGTCTTCTTTTTTTTTTTTTATTCTTTTCCTTGTGTTCAAAAAAGCTTTCCTGCATTGCTGTTCTTCTCTGGTGCTTGATACTTGAGTTGCCGACGGCTTCTTTACCTGAGGGTTTCCTGACTTTGGTACTTGTAGCATTGAAGAGGGGGACTCGGTCCAGAAAAAGAGACAGCAAGCATGGCAAAAGCGGACGGTATCGAGATGCAGCAGCCAAAAGGCGGCTACGACTCCGTCAACATGACAAGCTCCTCCGGCAACACAGACGACGGCACCAAGAACAACCACCACGAGAACGGCTACCCGTACTCAATGGCTGATGGCGGCACCGGTGACTCGACGCTCAGGGTACGTGTATCTATCTTGGGTCCTCCAATATAAGCCTTGGATATGACGACTAACACGAGCAAATGTTGTTGTTGTTGTCAGCGCCTCTTCTCCTTCTGGCAGCTCTTGGCCTTTGCCTTGATCTTCATGTCCTCGTGGGAAGTCATGGCGATGGACATGGGTGCGACCTTTTATAACGGCGGACCGCAGACGCTCGCCTGGGGCATCGTCCTCGTCGTCGTCGGCGCCATGGCCCAGGCGCTCTCCATGGCTGAGCTCGCGACCATCCAGCCCATCGCGGGCGCGCAGTACCACTGGACGCATTTCCTCGCGCCAGAGAAGCACCGGCGGTTCATCACGGTGAGTCTTTTCCACGCCCTTTGTGATCACGCAGAACTGACCAAGACTCCCCCCTCGCAGTGGATGCAGGGCTGGGTAACCTGGTTCGCCTGGGTCTCCGCCCTCGCCGGCTCCGCCGCCTCAGAAGCGAACATCATGATCGGCCTCGTCAGCACAAACTACCCCTCGTACACGTTCCAGCCCTGGCACATCACAATGGTCATCATCGCCCAGCTCGTCGCCTGCGCCCTCATCAACATGTACGCCTTCCGCACCATCCCCTGGATGGAGCTCCTGGCCGGCGTCCTCCACGTCGTCCTCTGGCTCATCTTCGTCGTCGTCCTCTTGACGCTTGCGCCCCGCGCCTCAGCCGACTTTGTGTTTTTTGAGCGCACCGTGAGCTCGGGGTGGACAAACGATTTTGTGAGCTGGAATATCGGCATGCTTGTCCCCGCGTGGGGGTTCATCGGCTTCGATGGCGTCGTGCACATGGCGGAGGAGACGCGCAAGGCGAAGCAGGCTGTTCCGCGCGCAATGCTGTGGACGATTATCCTCAACGGCGTGCTCTCGTACGGTATTATTCTCGCCATTCTCTTCGGTATGGGCGGCGACCCGGCTACGACGGAGGCGATCCTGAGCTCGGATTACCCCATCATCCCTCTTCTCTTCAACGCCGCGGGTCCCGCTGCCGGCACAGCCATGGTCGTCGGTCTGCTGGTCATCACATTCTGCGTTGTTGCCGCCTCGCTGGCTTCCGTTTCGCGCATCACATGGGCCTGGGCCCGCGACGGCGGCCTGCCGCGGTACTTTGCCAAAATCCATCCTACCCACCGTGTACCGATCCGCTCCGTCTGGCTACCGTGCGTCATCGTCACCTGCCTGTCCCTCTTCACCGTCGGCAACAACGCCACGGCGACGGTGTTCTCGGCCTTTACGGCGCTGTCGTCGCTGGGGCTGTACGGCTCGTACATCATCGCGATATCCTGTATGCTCCACGCGCGTCTGACGGGGCGGATCGGACACGGGCCGGAGTATCAGGTGCAGTATGGCGGGTGGTCGCTGCCGAGGGGGTGGGGCACGCCGATTAATGTGTACGCGCTGCTGTGGTCGATTTACTTGAGCATCTGGTTGCCGTTCCCGCAGACGATTCCGGTTACGGGGACGGAAATGAATTATGCTGGGCCGATTTATGTTGTTGTTGTGGTTGGTGCTGTGACTCTGTGGTTTACATGGGGGAAGAAGCATTGGCCTGGTCTGAATAAGAGTGCCATTGATAACGTGGTGGCGTATAATTGAGGGCGAGGCGATGAGGTTTCGTGAAAGCTTGGAGTTTGGAATGGGCTAGAGTTTGTACGCTGTTACAGTGAGTTATTAGACCACATAGAATATCATCAGTGTTTGCGCAGATTGCGAGTTTTGAGCGTCTACTCATATGCTGAACTACATACTTTGACTCGGGGTCTTGGAGGCGTCTCTAGCTTGATGAGGAAGAGTGAGAGTGATGGAATGATAGGTTCGGCGAGACTCAAGACGGGTAGAGTGGGAACCATGGAACCGCTCATCGATGTCGGGACTTCCTCTGGTTGACGCTGTCCTCAATAGACATGGCCAACCTGTTCTCATCTCATTACGTCGGTGCCTAGGAATTACGCGCGGCCTTGATGATTGGCAGCCTGGAAGCATTGCGTACGTGGACCTCTCTATCGACAACGTGTTCGCATCACACACCAAGACCTATGTGTTTAGTCCTTGATCTCGAGATGCTGATCCAAGAGGCAAGTCTCGGTGAAGATGGTCCATCCATGAGTGGGTATCCCAAAGCGGCAAGATGCGGAGAGGAGCGGCAAAGGTGGAACATCACCCCCGATCGTCGGGCGGGACCGAAGGGCGCTAGGAGACGTCACATGGCGCTCAGATACGGGGGATGCCTGGATGCAAAACACGGTGCCTGTATCAGTAGGCCGAGATGTGGTTACCTGCGGCCCGTCGTGGATGTCTTGTTAGGTGAAGTCAGGGTGTTTAGCGATGTTGAATGGGAGTGATGGAGGGAACATGTTTGCTCAGTGAGTCAAGCCAGGAACCAAGCCTTGTTGAGAATGAACACATCTCCATCTATGCCAAACAGGGGTAATGGAAACACGGCGACCACATGGTCTCGTGAGTATTTAGAGCGCTGTCTTTAACCTCGGTGAGCCTTGCAGAACACCAAGAAAGACGAGCAAAGATGAGATGAGAGCGGTGTCACGAATCAGCAGGTTTCCCTGTCTTGTCCGGTTTCAGCTCCCCTCTCAAGCTTACCTCATCCGTCACCCGTTGGACGTTATCGGCTTATCGCCCACCCGAGCTGACACCAACAACACCTTATCAACACCTTATCCGACCCCTCCATGACGTCCACCCAGCCAACCTTAGCACGTCTAGGTACCTATAATCACATCGCATCTTGCTGAAAGCACCAAAGCCAAGATCTCATCGGCCGCCCCCCCGCCTTACCTTACCTTAGTCAACCGATGCAAGGTACCTTGCCTACCTAATTGCATCTAAAAGGTACATTACCGTGTGGCCCCCCGATCCAACGGCAAGTGCCCGTGATGCCCGCTGCACCCGCCTGCTTTGTCCTCGTGCTCAGGGACCCCACCTTGCCCACCTCCCCTCGTCGCCCCCAGCGAGCACCGAGCGCCGGTTGCTGCTTCCGCGTGCTGTCTGCTGTGTAAGCTGCCGTGTACCTTACCCTGCCTTACACACCCGGCACTGGGGTGCTGCTCTCTACCTGACCTCACCTTGCTGCACCCGCTTCCGCATCCGCAATCCTGCATCTTCCATCTGCTCCTCCAGCTTTAGTCAAGCCCTTTTTTCTTTCAGTCTGTCACTCCGTGCCTTGTCCACGGCTGACACTCACAGCCAAAGTCCTGCGGATACTCACACGTTCCTATCAACCTACATATCGCGCCCTCAAACGCTGCCCCTCGACGCTCATCCCATCCGTCAGCCCCCCCCCCCCCCCCCCCCCCCCCGCCTGACGTCGGCTGTGCTCCCTGCGACAGCTGCGCGCGCTGACCGAGCCGTGCAAAGCTACCTGGCCGACAACGCTCTTCCATCTCTTCTCTGGTTCCGAACAAACCTTCTTCTTCCCTCTTACACCTCTACCTCCTCTCCACCTACACGACCTTATCGAGACCTCATATCGCAACCATGTTTGACATATTCGCCCACCTCTTATCGTGAGTTACACTCTCCTCCAAACACGCGCAATGGGTGCTATCTTCACTCCGTGACCTCCATGATACGCTCGGTGCTGCATGGGTTCCTTAGGCTTTGGTCCTGCTTGGACTTCGAACCACTCGACTAACACGGTATTCCACCTCATAGCTCTATCGCCTCCTTCCTCTTTCCCCTCTTCGCCTCTTACAAGGCCCTCAAGACCTCCGACCCTGCCCAACTGACACCATGGCTCATGTACTGGGTCGTCCTCGCCTGCGCACTCCTCGTCGAGTCCTGGACTGAATGGATTCTCGTTTGGTACGTCCTGACTCGCAGACTGCAACCAACATCCAGTCTCCCCTCTCTCAACCAACCACTAACACCAACCACAGGATCCCATTCTACGCCTACATCCGCCTCCTATTCCTCCTCTACCTCGTCCTCCCCCAGACTCAAGGCGCCCGCATCATCTACCAAACCCATGTCCACCCCTTCCTCCACGACAACGAGGCCCAAATCGAGGAGTTCATCTCTGAGGCCCACGACCGCCTGAAGGCCGCTGGTATCGCCTACCTCAAACGCGCAATCGAGCTCATCAAGACAAACGTTCTCGGCCTGCCCCCAGGCGACCCCGAACCCGCATCCCAACCCTCCGCCGCATCCGCTCCTGCCGGCCACCCACCGCAGTCCTACACCCAGTCCCTCCTCGCCCGGTTTAGCGTCCCCGCCGCGCGCTGGGCCCCCGCTGCCGCCGCAGGCCACACCGGCGCCGACTTTTACAACCTCCTTGCGGGCGCCTACTCCGCCGCAACCGGTGGGGGACAGCACCAAGACCTTTCCAAGTCCGGCTCCATCATCCCACCGAACCTCCAGGGCGGCGAGAGAACGAGCTTCATCGCCGCACAGCGTGAGCGTCTCGCCTTTCTTCTCAAAGCCCTCGAACGCGAGGAGGCGGCATCTTCGTCCTCGGCGCATCCCGAAACGTTTAGCCGCTCCTTGGGGAGCATGCAGCTCGACGGCAACGAAGAGGAGGAAGTGACCCAGAGACCGCCGAGCGCGCACAGCGGGCTGAGCAAGTCGCGGAGCGAGACCGACTTCGAAAAGATTGACGCCGAGAGTGGGGCCGAGGACCTCGGCGGTGACGACGAGGACGGATCCGTTAGGCGGAGGCAGACGAGCGGGGGATCATGGATGCCGTGGGGATGGGGTGCCACACCGACGGCTGAGAATCCCGAGGGTGGATCCAGCTCCGGTGTGCACAAGTGATGCCGCCCTACAGATATGACAACGGCGTTTGTCAATGGAAATGGAGTTTTCGCGCGGTGATTTTTGGTACTCTTACATGGTTTAGATGTTCGGCCTCAGGCGAGGGATGGAGTCATGATCGATTGATGATACACCCGAGAGTGCATGTCATCCCGGGACCAGCAAAGTCTGCGCTCCCAGTCGATAACATTTAAAGGGGGGGCTGAATAGACCTGGGAGTCGCTTTCAACAGCTGACCAACGTTCCTTCGAGACTAGCCCTATTCGTGTCTGTACTACTCTTTGATTGACCGCTATGCAAAGGTCTATGCATCTACGACCTTTCCCCCTATCCCGAGGAAAGTCATGATATATACGTCTAATGTTACAGTTGAGATTCCCAGCTCTTGCCACCCATCTTACACGTATCCATCCATCTATTTTTATTTATACAAATCTTTCGTTGACAAGAATATGCGAGCTGGTAATGAACCCCCGCCACGACCCTTACCGCCGTGAAAACAACCGTCTTCCAGGTTCGTGGTCTCTCGGCCTCTGGCGCTTAGTTCGTCTTCTTGTAAGGATACGCCAACGGCACGTCCTTGCGCGTCCAGACGAGCTTCTTGCGCTTCGTCGTGACGTGCTCGGCCCATATCTCGTCGGCGTACTCCTTGCGGAACTGGCGGATGAAGACGGGGTCCCAGAGGTCGGAGGCGACGCCGAGGTCCTTGCAGCATCGCATCAGAGCGTTTGATTTGCAGCCTTCGACGGCCGAGGGGAGGGATTCGACGGAGAAGTAGCCGTTTTCGCCTTGGGCTTGGGAGATGAAGCTGTTTGTGGGTCATGTTAGCTTCGTGGTTCTTCACCAGGGGTTTATAGAGTGGTTCGAATGGGGGAGAGGTAGAGGGGACTTTTGAGGGTCCAGCGAGAAAACGTACCGTCCTTCGGCGATGAGAGCGTACTCCCTCGTCACGACCTTCTCGCCCACCACGACATCGCCCTTTGGCACGAGGCCCCATCCGCCCGGGCCAAAGGCCTGGTTGAGGATGCGGCGGTACTTGATCTCGGGGAGATAGACTATGCCGTCGGGCTTGACTTCCACGTCGGCGGGGTTCACGGGTTGGAGGAGGATGTCGACGACTTCCTTGGGAAAGCGGGCTGTGCCGAGGCCGTGGTAGGATGTTGACCAGTCTATCGGCTGCTGTGTTTGCTGCTGTTGCTGTTGTTGTGTCTGGTCTGCGGTCTGGTTTTGCGGGGGAGGAACGTATGGTGGAGCGGTTGGAAATGTTGTTGCTGGTCCTGCTGGCGTGGCTTTAGATGCTGCTGCTGCTGAGGAGGAGGAGGGTTTCGAGGGCTTCGGGGCTGGGGCGGGTGTCTTTTTGGCGTAAGTTGAGGTTGATGCTGGCGCAGACTTTGCGGGGGAGGAGGCGGGTGTGGTGGCGGAGGCGGCCTTGTAGCGGGATGTTGTGGCTATTCTTGCGATTGGGGTGAAAGTTGTTGTTGCTGTTCGCGATGCGCGGAGGAGGGGCCGCATGGTGAAGGAGGCCATTGTGGTTTGTCTTGCGTGAACGATGCGACTTTTCGGTTGAGTGAGTGGGTGGTGTGGGAGAACGATTAAGGTGCGTGTCTGGGTATATCTTGTAAAGAACACTAGCACGCGCAAGAGGGAGAGAAGGAGACGGGGAGAGAGGGAGAGAGTGTATGGTTATGGTTTGCGCGTCGATGATGCTCATAGACCCGGGGCTGCGTGTAGGACGGGGGAGGATTGAGAATGAAATTTGGTCGGCGCGGGTGAATGCGGCGCCCGTGAGGCGGGAGCTTGGGCCATGTATCTGGAGCTAGAACACTGTGCGAGCGACTGGTTTTGTCTTCTTTTCGTCCCGTCGGAGATGGCGTCAGTCCACTTTTGGGGGTTGGTGAGCGAGTGAGATGACCAAAGGGAATGAGATGAGTTGCGATTGTTTTTGTGATGATTTATTTACAGTTGTTGATACAAGTAGTGGACAAGCTTCAGCTCTTTATCGAGAAGAGGAGTTTCTTCTTGTCTTTGCCTTACGCATCCTTTGCGTCTGTCCGGCGATCGTTGCCCTGCTGCTTCCAACAGCTCTTGAAATGTTCCATCTGGTACCTTCAGGTCAGGTCATCTTCTACATCGTTGCTGCGAGAGAAAAAGATCTCACTCGAAAGAGAGAATGACATACCTCGGCCGTACACTGCCGCCAGTCCTTCTTCTCGAAATAGCAATCTGTCAACTTGGCATTCTCGTCTATAGAGATAGACCAGGGGAGGTCAAAGTTAACGCCACAATTCGAGTGTCTGTTCCGTCTGCACGATCTTTCCGCTATGATCCGGAGAGGGAGAGTAGTCGATGCGTACCTGCGCAACCCGTGCTGAAGATGCGCTTGTCCCTGCATATTGATGATTAGCTGTATAGCATTTGTTTACATCTCTCTCCGCCTGCTCTTTTGTCGAGGTTTTGTCCTTTAACATCGCGAACGACGATTTCTTGTCGTATGAGACAAGACAAGACAGCCCAGTTGAGCAAGGCAGAAGACAAGTTCAACATACCAGTCATCAGGCTCGTCATCCTCCGTCGACGGCTTTTTTGCTGCGTCGCTCTCCTGCTTGGACATCTTTCTTTTCGTCTCTTTTCCCGAGATCGGTTTTCGGTCGGTTGTGCAGACGTCGTTGTCGTCCTGCGTCGGTGATTGAATCGTTTTGCAAGGTGTGAGGTGAGTCTCATTTGAATTAGCACAATTGGAACTTTGTTGGGGTTCCAAAACAGTGCCAACCAAACCCCGAAGCTACGACACTCGCCGCCACGGAAACTCACTCATCGCTCAAGACTCATCTCATCCCTCATCACGCTCTCTCACAGCCTCTCATCATGGTCTCCCGTAAATTAAACGTGCTGGTCTATACCGGTATATTCTCCCCTTCAACCACCTTACTATGTGAATAAATTGACTCACACTTCAACCCCCCAGGCACCGGCACGACCGTCGAATCGGTCCGCCACTGCATTTACTCCCTCCGCCGCCTCCTGTCCCCAACCTACGCCGTCATTCCCGTCGCCGAGGGCGCCCTCCTGAAAGAACCCTGGCAGCCCACCTGCGCCCTTCTCGTCGTCCCGGGCGGCGGCGACCTGGGCTACTGCCGCGTCCTCAACGGCGCCGGGAACCGCCGCATCGCCGACTATGTCCGCCGCGGCGGCGCTTACCTCGGCTTTTGCGCCGGTGGGTACTACGGCAGCCACCGGTGCGAGTTCGAGGTCGGAGACCGGACCCTCGAGGTCATTGGGTCCCGCGAGCTCGGCTTCTTCCCCGGAACGTGTAGGGGCGGAGCGGTGAAGGGGTTCGAGTATCATTCGGAGAGGGGGGCGAGGGTGGTGCGGTTGAGTGTGAAGGATGAGTTTGGGGAGGGGGAGGTTTTGAGTTACTATAACGGCGGAGGCGTCTTTGTCGATGCTGAGAAGTTTGACAATGTAGAGGTGCTCGCGCAGTATGCTGATGAGATTGCGGTCGATGGAGGAGCGGGGAAAGCAGCCGTGATACACTGCAAAGTCGGCTCCGGTAACGTTGTCCTGACCGGTCCTCATCCAGAGTATGTTTGTCCAAGAGTCCTCGCTGTCCTTGCCCCCTTTTCATAACCTCTCGACCTAACTATGATGTACCAGATTCGCAGCAGCAAACCTCAACCCCCAGCCCCAAATTCCATCCTACGAGGCCCTCGTATCCTCCCTCGCAGCCGCCGACGCAGCCCGCGTAGCTTTCCTCCGCGCATGCCTCTCCCGCCTCGGCCTGGACCTCAGCGCCGACCCTTCCGCGCCGCCATCCCTCTCGCGCATGCACCTGACCTCGGCTAACCACATCGAAGTCGGCGAGATGCTCGCGTCCTGGGAGGAGGCCATCACACGCGAGGCTGGCCAGGGGCAGGATGCCGAAGACAAGGAGGAGTACATCCGCGGCGAGCACGACGTCTTCCGCATCGAGAAGCGGTCTTCGCGGTGGGATGTCGATGAGCTCAAGCAAGCTCTGCCGTCATCTGGTTCTGGGCAAGAAGGGGAGGGCCGGATGGTGGATTATGATACTGTGGTCAAGGTGATTGTCCCGCATGAGGAGGAGTGGCCGGATGCCAAGGAGACGCCGAGCTTTAATCATCGGTTGTTTTATAATTCTCTCAAGGAGTATCGCGCGATTGAGCCTGCGGCGGAGGAGTGGGGTGATACACTCATGTATGGGGAGGTTGTCACCAGCACGAACACGCTCATGGATAAGTATGGCACCCCTTTCTGCCCCCCCCCCCCCCCCCCCCCCCCTCTTACCGTTGGAAACAAGAACCATCCATGCTAATGAATCTATCTTCTAGGAATCCCAAATTGCTCGCTCATCTTCCGACCGGCTTCACCCTCACTGCCACAACCCAAGTCGCCGGCCGCGGCCGTGGCACAAACGTCTGGGTCTCGCCCGCGGGCTGCCTCATCTTCTCCACCGTCATCAACCACCCAGCTCATCTAGCCGCCTCCCATCCAGTCGTCTTCATCCAGTACATCGCCGCCATCGCCATCGTCGAGGCCGTCAAGTCATACAACACAGCCTGCGGCGACGTCCCCGTGAAGCTCAAGTGGCCCAACGATATCTGTAAGTTTGACGCGCCTGAGCCATATCATCCTGACGTGTAGATACCGTACGCTCACAACACCATGCAGACTGCCGCGACCCAGCGTCAACCCCCGAAGACCCCTCGTACGTCAAAATCGGCGGCATCCTCTCCAACTGCGCCTACTCCCAAGGCGCCTACCAAATCGTCCTCGGCATCGGCATCAACACGACAAACTCGCGCCCAACCACCTCCCTCAACGCCATCGCCCCCGGATCCCTGAAAGCGGCGGGCGGCTTCCACCTTGAAACGCTCCTGGCGCGGATCCTCACTCGCATCGAGGCGCTCTACGCACAGTTCCGCCGTGAAGGCTTCTCGCGCGACCTCGAGGAGCGGTATTACAAGCACTGGCTCCACTCGGGCCAGAACGTCACGCTCGAGGCCGAGGCGGGGGCGAAAGCCAAGGTGGTGGGTATTACGCGGGATTGGGGCATGTTGAAGGCTGTCGAGGTGGATGGTATGGGGAGGGAGACGGGGCGGATGTGGGCTTTGCAGAGTGATGAAAATAGTTTTGATTTCTGGAAGGGGCTGGTGAAGAGGAAGTTGTAGGTCTGCGATGGAAAAGCAGAGCCCTAGTGATGCTTGGCTGTAGAGTTGTTAAAACTGGACTGGTTGATTCGACCAGATCCAGGGTCTCTCCAATGGATGTGTGCGGATCGTATCTCGCTGAGTGAGACTGACGAACGCTTTGGGTTATTTTGGAAGAATATCATCGAGATGAAAGTCAGCGGGGTGCTCTAATGAGGCACAGTTGTCTCACGGGATCGTCTGCGGGAGTGCCCGGGTGCCGTTGTCAGCTTCATGCCGCATCTGGATAAAGTAAGTAGCTGTACGGAATGCGTTCCGGCTTACACCTCTCAAACTTGACTCTTCCAGCATCTCAAATCAAGATTCTCAAGCCCCCCCATCATTATATTCTACCAGCTTGGTTACAATGATCAACTATCATTAAGACATCTGCCAGTAGTCGGCTCATATGGTCCTCAAACCCCCGTTCGCCAGCCTCACCATCGGCGTTCCGGAGCCCCGATCTCTCCGTCTTACACCCCCCTCCACACGGAAACTGTGCCGTCCGTCACCTCGGAGACTGTGCGGAAACAAAGCACGCGAGAATCCGTAGCGAAACATGCCATTCTAGCAAAGTCCTTCTCCATCGATCCACATAATGATGACAGCATGCATCAACGCCATACATTTGACATAGAAATAGTATAAGAAACTACTCAAGTTCCGTCATACAACCTGCTGTTCGTCATGAATGCACTTGAGATCCTTGGTCGACACTGCTGTCGCTCACCGTTTATTCAAAGAATCCCATCATCAAATCTCATAATCAAGCTCACCACCACTACTCACGCTCGCAACAGGTTCGCTCACACCACCACGCTCACTCCCAAATTCACACCAACGCGATCCTTCACATCACAACAACCCTCCAAAATGGCAACGGAAGAACTACCACGAGTGAAGCTATACTGGTAAACTCCCTCTCCTCGTCAAACACCTAAATCCCCAGAAGACTCATCAATACAAGGCTCAACGACTCCCGCTCCCAAAACACCCTCTGGCTCCTCGAAGAGCTCAAGATCCCCTACACAGTCCAACTCTTCCGCCGCGCCCCCAACCGTCTCGCGCCCCCCGAGCTCGAAGCAGTCCACCCGCTAGGCAAAGCGCCCGTGCTAGAAATCACGCCCACCCCCAGCAATGAGGATCCCAGCCCCGCACCGATCCGGCTCGCAGAGAGCGGGTACATCACGCAGTACCTCGTCGAGCACTTTGGCGACCGGAAACCCGGCATCGTGCCGCCGCGCTGGAAGCCCGGACGGGAGGGAAAAGTCGGGGGCGAGACGGAGGCGTATGCACGGTTCTGGTACCTTTTGCACTATGTCGAGGGGAGTTTCTTCCCCGTGATTGTGCAGTTTATTCTCATCAATGGTAAGCACGTCTTTCCCTGTTTACTCTCGGTCCTCCGCGGCAATATGATATTCTGACTCAGATATCTGTAGTATTGAAATCATCCAACGTCCCCTTCCTAATCCGCCCCCTTACCTCCCTCGTCGCCTCCAAGATCTTTTCCCTTGTCGTTTTCCCCAATGCGCAAAAGCACCTTGCTATGCTCGAGAACTTCCTCAAAACTGCGCCCGGGGTGTCAGCCGATGGCAAGGGGTTTCTCTGCGGGCCGGAGCTTACGGCGGCGGATATACTCATCAGCTTTGCGCTCATCACGGCTGACGCCGAGAACGCGTGGGATACGATGGGTAGCTGGCCCGGCGGGTCAGCGCGGGCGGCGCATCCTGTGCTGTTCGAGTACGTTGAGCGGCTGAAGAAGGAGCCTGGGTATTTGAGGGTTGTGGAGAAGGTTAAGGAGATTGAGGGATGAAGAGGTGATGAACAGGACACTGGCTTGATCTGGAGTCTTCTGCGACTGAGGTACCCGGTGTCGCGATGCTTGGAGTTACCAGGACGAAAAGAAAAATCCCATCTCCAACTAGCAGACGACTTTACATGAGTTCTCGCTTCTCACACTTTGAGGTCTGCCACTTCTTGACTAGATCGCTAAGAAGACATCGTGAACTAGAGTTATCGTCAAGATGCGCCGCCAAGATGAGGCTTGTAAGCGCACTGAACGTCGTGCTATTTCACTGATCATAGGGAGAGTGGGCTATGATCAGGATTGAAGATGCACCGAAGTCCGTGAGGCAGAGACGTCAAACAAAACGTTTTGGGGAGAACTAATGCGATAGAATAAAGGCCAAAGCCATGTTGCACCTCGAATCTCATCCTTGATTTGAGATGTCGTCTTCGATGCCAAACAGAATGGACCATCACAGTTCTGAGGGAAACTTTTTGAAGGGCATCTTGTAACCCATCGCATCTATCGCACAGACTCCCCGGCAAATGGTTGCAGCCGGCAACGTCAATACGGTGACATTTCGATCCTACCGATTCCCGCTCATCCTTGCAGAAGAGGAACTCAGCCAGAACACATCCAAAAGAAACCACCTGACACAGACCTTTCAACCTGCCAATTGCGAAGATAAGCTTCTAGATCGGCCCTTTCAGTTCTCTAAGAATATCCTGATATGGCCTCATTCATGGATCGGACTTCTAGACGCCGGGAAGCGCAGTCTCCGTCGTCAAGCTCCTAGCGCCCATGAACCTTTTGTGTGTGCTGGGTATCGCAGTGGGAGCAATCAACACAGACGCACAACGAATCGCTATGGCGGGGTTGACGGGCCGGAAGTCTGGGTGTATCCTTTGTGCTCCCTCACCACCTCACCACCCCATCAGAAATCGCCATCCACTTCAGCTCACAAATATCTCTGCCCGATGAGATGTCGTTAGCCGAGTGGAATGGGAAGGTAATGAACGACACAAAGAAGAAGCTCCGAGAATGCAGAAAGTAGCCGTGTCGGGACTACCTAGAAAAGAGGGTGGATGGACGAGAGATGCATGACCCGACTGAGGTGGGCAGAAAATGCAATCGCCGTTGCCCGTCAACATCGCCATCGCCAGTCGCCATCACCGTGAATCGTCTGGTCCGTGTTCGCCCACCACGCAATTATCCGCTCACACTCTACAATGAGGGACAGACAGCGTTCGATTGCGTGGTGAAGTCTTACCGCAACGAACCTTGAGATGAAGCATGCCATCAGACCAGAACTTTGAGAAACGAACCGGTCCCACCAATCGGCGCGGCAATCAAGCCAGGTCCTTCCGGATCGGGAAAGTCCCGGACGGCACTCCGTGCTGCCATGCCACCATGCCTGCGGGGATGGGACATGTGGTCGCGGGATTTGCGGTGTGGAGGGATGAGGTGCATGTTCAGATGCCTGCGGATAAGGAATGCAAAGTGTGTGTGTGTGTGTGTGTGTGTGGCATCTCTCACCCCGCATCGACGAATTCGATAGCGACTCGTGCGGGAGCTCACTCGAGTTGGAGTAGTCGACGCGGGGGTCGTGAGTTTGTTCCTCTTCTTTTTCCCTTCTCTGTTTCTGACTCTGTTTCGAGGTTATCGTGAGATGACAGTCGGAATTGTTTCATTCTCAACCATCGAAATGTCTATCCCGTTTCACGAAGATGAGATGACAGCTGAGGTGAAGCTGAAAAGGTGACAGGACACTTCACTCACGAACCGTTCAAGGAAGCTGAGTAGCTGGAACTTGAACAACCCTCTCTGCCCCTCCATCGGCCTCTCCCGCCGAGAACCCCAAAAGAAACAGATGTCCATCCAATCGCGATCCCACCCGTTTAGCCTGGGACTTGCATCTGGCACACTTGACTCTCACTCACTCACCTTCCCTTTTGCCTTTTCGGGCAGACATGGACAAGTCCACAAATCCACTCACACATACGCACACTCAAAAGCAGACAGATAGACACATCCACACAAACATCCACACAGACGCACATCAGGAGCCAATGCGCCCGCGCTGACGAATCGACATAGCTTCTTCTTCAACATAGAGCCCACCCGGTGGACAAAGGGTGGGCCGGGACTCGGGAGATGCTTCTCCAGGGTCCTTTGCCGGGCTAGGATGTTCGCCGCGTGAATCCAAACCCGGGATGGTGGGGTTTTCGAACGTGGTCCCGCATGACGGGTTTAGAGCTTCCTAACCTAGTAGTTGAGGTCTCTCTCGTTCCATGCTATGAAAGACGGCAGGTCTGCCCTCGGGCCCTATGGGTTTTGTATCCTAGCGTGGTCTCTTCCTTTTCTTGACGCTGTCGCTCTAGATCTAGAATTCCCTCCCATGTCTTGGAGGCATGTAAATCCTCGGTGATTACCAGGTGTGGAAGATCGCAACAAGACCATCTGCATCCGACTCCTCGGTGACTCTTGTAGTCGTCCCGTTCACGATGTCAAACTCCAGCATCAACGCCAACCTCACCCACCCTCACACACCGTCGTCATCTCCAACGATATCACCGATGGTCCTGAAGGAGATTGTAAGTCATGATAGTGTTCACCTTCTCGAATAACCACAGGCTAACAACAGATCGCAGCAAGATGCCAACGTCCCCCTCTTCATTACGGGCCTCCTCCTCCCCCACGCCCTCTGCACAATCTTCATCGCCTCCCGTATAGCCTCCCGTCTCTGGGTAACCCGAAAATGGTTCCTAGACGACACTCTCATCCTCATCGCGTGGCTCTTCTCCACGGCCCTCTGCGTAGTCTACAGCATCACCGCCACTACGCCCTCCCTCCTCGGCGCCCCTTCACCATCCGCTTTAACTAACACCGACAGCGACGCAAACCCATACATCATGCGAACCTACCTAGGCCTAATCTACTACCAAATCACCCTCTGCCTCACAAAACTCTCCATCCTAGCCCTCTACCTTCGCGTCTTCGCATCCTCTTCCCGGCCCAGGGAACGCCTTCTCGCCCGTGCCGCCGTCGCCTTCGTCCTTCTCTATACCCTACCCTTACTCCTCATGTCCTTCCTCCAGTGCAACCCCGTCCAAGGCCAATTCTTTAGCCGCCCGACACCAGTATGCTTCCGCTTCCCAGATCTCCTCATCACCAGCGCAAGCCTCCACTCCGCCACAGACGCCTGGCTCGTTGCAATGGTCGTCCCCTCCGTCGCAAGGCTCGACCTCCCGCGCCGCCAAAAGATTGCCCTCGCAGTCGTCATGAGTCTCAGCGTTCTTGTTATAGTGGCTAGCATGGTCCGTCTACAGTTGAGCCTCCACCTGCACTACCGGCCCACCGACGACGCCGGGGTCCGTAACACCCTCGGCTTCTTCGTCATGACGGTGCTGGAATGCGACCTCGCCCTCATTTGTGCCAGCGCGCCGACCCTCCGTCCTTTACTCGCTCGTCTCTTCCCCTCTATAATAATGAACAGCGCAAAGCGGAGATCGCTCGAAGCCGGCGCCGAGACGCAGAGCTTCGATCTTACTAGCCTGACGTACCACGGCTACCCATGGACGGAACCTAGCACGCCCGCCGGGTTAGCGGCGCGGAGCAGGAACGCCAGTATTGCAAGCCATTTGAACAAGCTGCGCATGCCGGCGCCGCCGCTGCCGACTCTTACTATGGCGCAATTGGGCCCCGCGACGCTGAGTCTAGGGAGTTTATTGATTAGCGGCACGGCGCCACGGAGACCGGGAAGGAGTTGGCATGTTGCGGAGGATGGGAAGCCGATTTTATTCGAGACGGCGGAGAGGACAGCGGGAGGGTACAAGACGCAGGCTTCTTCGATTTATTCGCAGGATATGACGTGCAGTGGGGATGAGTTGTGGCGTGAGGAGGAGTTTGAGAAGAAGGGTGGGGTGATCCTCAAGACTATGAGGTTGAGTCTTCGGTCTGAGTATGTGACGCAGAATGGAGCAGATGTAGGAGACAAGGAGACCGTGGGAGGCATTGATGGCTCGAGTCCGGTCTCTGGGCTCAGCGGAGATACCTGGGCCGTAGACAGGAGTAGCTCAGGGACGACTTGGGGAGATGTAGTCGGTGGAAGAACACACGTGAGCAGATTTGTGGAAGAGATACCCAGGGAAGAAGCAGTTGAGACGCCTGAAGTTCCTAAGAGAAGCCCCTTGAGGGATAGTCGACGAAGATAATACCAAATACTGAATGACGACTTGATGACCCTAACGAAGGCCCTCCTCCACAAACCTCTTCAAATCTCTCCCTTGTGTCTCAAACCTCTCTTGCAAAGTCTCTCTCAACGGTAAAAGCGTCGTCGCTCCGGGGAGGTAATATGTCTCATACGACACCATTCTCGCCGACCCATTCCCCAAGTCCGTCAGTAGATTCGGATGCTCCGCCGGAAGAAACGCGCCACCGAGCCCGTCGTCGTTCCCCCACGCGTTGACGGCTCGTCTGGCATCGCCGTTGCAGCCGCGCACATCCGGCGCAAGCAAGGCGATGACCTCGGTTGAGGAGGTATTGGCACCAGGGATAATACCGGCGGTGGTGAAGTTCATCGATAGCCCGGGGTACACATCCTCGGGTCCCTGCACGTCGGACGGGAGGTCGACTTCAACGACAAAGGTGTTCCAGGTACTGTAGCGGCGGAAGTCAAGAAGCGCGTCGTAGATTTTACTGATGGGGGCGTTGATTACGTCTTCGGTGCACACAGTGAAAAGCGCGCCTTTGAGGTCGTACGAGGGTGTGGGGAGGACGTCGTTATCGCTGCAGCGTAGGGAGGCGATGTGGGATAGGGAAGCTGAGGCGGTGATGGCGTGAAGCCATATACCTGAGAACCTCATCCCTGAAGCGAAGCGCATTTTGGAATCACTGGCGGGTCTTGTCGATCCCGTCCCTTCATTGAAGTCAAAACAGGTAGTAGATGTAGGAAAACATGAAGCCAGACTTTACCAGTTCTCAGGGTTCCGATTGTGGACACATATATGCAGGGTACTTCGGCTTACATGCAGGTATTTAGTCCAGCTGAAAACTTCCATGACGTGTTCATACAGACACGAGCACCCTATACGTGAAGCCCTGGGCACCACTGAGGAGAATGTGCGTTTGGCAGGGCCCAGAATTGACATACAGCCACTCTTCCCCTGTAATTACTAGCTGGCAAGCCTAGCTGGCTGGAATTTGCGAGGTGACAAGGATTGTGACAACTTGTCTCGGCTGTGACCACCCCGACTTTGAGCGTAGGAGGGCATCGATAACCCAGAAACAACATTCGTAAATAATACTATCTAAGGAATGCATCTTGATTGGCAATGAGTATTAAGACAAGTCAGCTGATGAATGTTCCAGTCTAAATTCAAAGTATAAAGGTCGTTAGACGACTGGCCGACATAGCTTTCAAAAAGTACCAAATCGCATTGTTTCTCTTCAGTCTATGAATTAGAATCCTGGATTATTAACGCCTCGCTACATAAAACCCAAGGAGACATGGAGTCACAATGACAGGAACCGTCGCTGTATTGTCGCCCACGCCGTTTCAGCAAACTTTCGTTTGTTCCAAGTTGTAGATGCCCAAAATCTTGACCCAACTAATGTTTGTGCGAGTTACTGGGGCTGACAGGCTTCCATCTGTTTCTGGTATCGTGTTCTAACATATGTACGCGCCGGCATACCTACCTTGGGATCATCACTTCTTGCAAGCCCGAGAAGCCTACGACGAGCTTAAACAGGAGTAATGCAGGCCCCTCAAGAGTTTGAACTTTGGTCGGGAGCAGGCCGCAGTTCACAAATGTCCTAAATTCGGTCTTGACATCGATTGAAAAACCACCTTTCACGCGTTCTTTGCCGAAAACTGTTTGATAAGGGCCAGTAGTGTCCATTGGCTTAGAGCAGTTGGACGAGAGTAAGATGATGAGGATATCTTGCGGGTCGAGTCCGGAGACTGTCGCGATCTCTCGAGCAGTTCGACAAGTCACCTGCCGGAGCAAGAATTCTCTCCACGTCCAATCGGAGACCCGTGATATCTTAATCGCCAGTGAGCCGCGACCAGCCACAAGCCACGAGAATAAAGTGAAGTAGAAAGGATCGACGCCAAATGCTCTCTCCCGACGAGGAAGGCGCATAATAAACCGACAGTGACGAGGGGAACTGTTGAACCAAAGGCCAGGCCCACGTAAATTGGGGCTTCGAGCGTGATTGATTCTTTCTGAAACCTCCATTGCTTTGATTTGATCTCTAAGAATTTTCTGCGGTTGTTTGTCAGCATCATCTTCCTTGCCCTCTCGGTCGAATCATCCAGAAGGGGGGTCATACGGTGCGACGACGATTTCTCAACAGCACTGACAACACGAGTAATCGCCGGTGTTGACTCGGATAAGGAGCAGACTGGAGAAGGTTCATGATGCCTAAATTCAATGTTGTAAATATTAGTGCAGCAAGACCCCATCAATCTTACATAAAGATGCGAAAACCTCAGAACAAGCCAAGACAAGACCGTGGACTTTCCACAAACCCTCAACGCTTTGTCTGGTCAATTTCACACATTCGAATTCGACTTATTGTGAACTAAACCATGGTATTGCTCGAGTCTGTCCGGAAGTTTCGGTCGATCATGGAACGAGACACCATGTTTCGCGCAGAATCTCTGCAAAACGAAGAGCCAACATGCATCCCCCACAGAGTCAACTAGCTCAAGTATGGATCTTCCACACCTCGAAGTGGGAAAGTCCTTGTACGCGTTGCGAACAGCGCGATTAAGAATACAGGTTTAGTGATAATGAGAGTCATTGACAGCATGTGTGTTCGCGCAAACACATATCCTCCAATACGGCAAAATCATAGCATCACCTTTGAGTATCTTTACAACCATCTCATCCTCATTAGAGACCAGCTGAGGTCTATCTTGGAAAGCAAAGATGTGGAAAAGGACCTTGAACGTAATGCCTCTGACTTGCTATCGGCGATGTTCATATGTCCTAGTAAAAGCCAACTGGGCGGACTCCATGGAATCGCTATCCAGAAAAGCATGCTGCAGACTAGAGAAGTTACTTTCAACGACCTATTGTATCTGTTCTTGACCGGCTGCCTGGTTTTCATCAATTCGGCCACTGCGATAAACGGCATGACCTACAAGAGGTGCTTCAAAGTTGTTGACTGCACTATCGAACCTGATATGATAGCCCCCCCCCCCCCCAGCTGCTCTCATTTGAGGTTATGAGTGGCAATGGAAAGCATCAAAATTGGATTTCTTTCTCAACCGTGCTGAGGCAGTCATTCCATACTTCGCCGAGAAGAAAGCAATCACGCAAGATGACTTGGGCGTTGTGCCCATGAAGTATTTGGCAGATTCTGATGGCATTGAGGCCTGGAGATAGAAACTGTTGAGAAGTTTAGATTACCTTGAAATTACTCTTTGGCTAAGTCAACGGCAGAATAACTTGCTTCTTTTTCGATAGATATTGCGCTGCTTATACATGTACCTCGTCTGTCATAATGCATAAAACCTGTCTCAGGTGCTGCACTTGCAAAAGCTTCCGAAACCGAGAATCGAACTCGGGGCTATGCCTAACCTCTCATAGAGATGAGAGGGCATCATGTTGGCCACTACACCATATCGGATGTGGATACCTATATGGCCCTTCACACTAACTAGGTAGGCAGAGACAAAACGGCACATTCAAGCAGACTGCAACAATTGAAGATATTCATAGTCAAATGAGATCTGAAATGGGAAATTCCACTCTGAACACCTTGGCTTGTAGAGATAATGCCGGCTGAAGCTCATGCCTAAATGAAGTAGACCTGAACGACTCCACGTCCCCATGGCTCAAAAAAGAGAAGTAATCGTTGCCAGTAGCATGTCTCATGGATTTTTGGCAAGTTACCAGCATCTCTTATTGGGGACCCGGTGAATTCTTTTTTTGACGGCATGGCTCTATGGACTAATGTGGAAGTCAGGTATTAATTCATGGCTGGGTATTTTGTCCTGGATGGCTGCGAGCAACATCAGCAGGCGATTGAGTCGTGATCTTTTCCACCTGTCTATGACTTGCTAATGTAGACGGAGCTCAGGTGTTCACCCAGACTGAGCTTAATGGTCTGGTTGGACAATATGGAGATACTGCCCGTTGCTGGTTGGAAGCAACTTGCGACCAAGGCTTGCCGCTACCTCAATCTCCGAATAGGACGCTAGCGATGGTAGTGGGCGGGCACAATAGAGTCGTCTAATGAAAAGTACGGTTTGAAGCACCGTTGGGAGTTGTGTATAGTTGCAAGTGAATAATAACCGCCTCCCAATTTGACTGTGTTGTGTTAGTATTGGCCAATAAGGAAGCTGCTACGTGACCAAAGTTGAGCCAGAAGGAGTCGAACTATGTCGTTGACAACTCCGGCCATGGATCTAAAAGATAGCCAATTGCAAGTCAAGCCAGGCTCTGATTTACATCGTGTCAAATGGCATACTGAGTAGCTTATCAAGCGATCTTCAGCCGTTCATGGAATGAACAAGCCCGCGAATATATTGCTGTGGTCATCGTCCGTTTTGTGTTGGACTCACCCCGAGGCCACTCCCTGTGCTTAGCGCGTGTACTTGACGCAAGCACCCCTTAAAACGCTTGCAGTGGCCATGCTCAGCAGAACCCACACCAAGAGCTGTCTCAATACTCCGTACCCAAGCACGCCAAGTTCACTAAGCAAAATCTAGTGTGGCAACTTGACGCCATTGCCTTCAACGCGACGCATAGAGATCGGAAATGGATGCAACCTTCAGGTGGCAGTTTCGTGCCCTCAGTCAAACATGGCGATGTTGGAGTTGAAGCGGCTGAGCCCACACCGATGATCTATAAGTTGAAATTGTTTATATGCCGAAATTCTCACAACTCGTTGATTATTGTCGTGCCATTGGCAAGAATCGCATGATGAATTTCAGAACCCGAGACGAAAAGAATGGGAAAAAGAAAAATATTTTCCTTGTCGAGCAGTTCCATCTGCCCGGTCTAATCAAACTAGGTGGATTGACCACGCGGCAATCGTCCCCGGGTGAACGGACTTTAGTTCCGGGTAGAAATGATGTCAAACGCTGCGGGCAGAGAAGCGCACGAACCACTGAAGCCTGCTGCTCGCGCACAGCGGGTAGGGACTGTGAGAGTTTTGGCTAAGGAGTGTTTATTTTCACATCGGGGAAAAAAAAACAATAGCCCTGACTCGTGAGTTAGCCAAGTATGGTACACATTAAGAGTCAGGTTGGTTGAACCACGGCAAATCACAGAGAAAAGGACAATGTGTTTTTCCAAGAAAGGCTGTCATTTATACAGGCTGTAAAGAAGATAAGGTATCTACAGAATAGAAAGCTGCCGCTAATCCCACTGCCACTGGGGGTAATCCTAGACCCGGGGCGAATGTTTGTTTTAGAAGAGCGTAACAAAGTCAAATGCCAAAAACGGATACGACTTAGATCTTGCCGTAGCCAGCGCTGCTGCTGGAGACGGAAGAGGCGGCGACGGCATCGGGGATATCGGCGCTGCCAAACTTGTTGAGGACGCTGGTGTCGGTGCCAGTGAAGGTACCGGAGCTGGAGAAGCTGTTGGCCTGGCAAGAGCGGCCCATCTTGGAGGAGCAGTCGGCAGCGTTGGAGGAGGTGATGGCGAGGGTGGCACCGTCGCCGCCGGCCTCAATGACGGTCTCGACGTTGCTGAAGACGTTGCCCTCAGCGAGGACGTATCCGCCGGAGGTGACCTCGAAGCCGTGGCCGGTGGACTCGGACCAGTAGTTGTTCAGGGCGTGGACGAAAGAGTTTCCGTTGACCTTGGGGGCACGGCCTAGAATTGTGAGTTAGTCTTCTTATCCCTTTCGCTGATGCGATCTTGCTGTCTTGTTGACTTACCAGAGAAGTGGTGGATGTAGTTGTTCATGTAGGTGATGGTGTCGCTGGAGCCGGCGAAGTAGTTGACCCAGTAGTGGTAGCCGTCGCAGGTGGCGGAGTAGTCGCTCTGGCCATCAAACTCGCAGTTGGAGACGGTCACCTTGCCGGAGGCAGAGGTGCCGAGAACAAGGTGCTGGCGGCCAATCTTGGAGGTCTAGAGGGCTTGTTAGCGATGTTCAACATGGTAAGATGCGAGAGTAGTGAGCACTTACGGTGACGTGGTCGATCCAGACGTTGTCGGTGGTGTCGAGAGTGATGGCATCACCACCCCAGACGTACTTGGGGTTGATGTTCTCAATCTTGATGTTCTGGATGATGACGTTCTCGGCACCGGCGATTCTCAGACCCTTGCCGACAATGACACCCTTGGAGCCGGATCCGATGATGGACTTGTTGGAGGCGACCTTGATGGGGTTAAGACCGGCCTTGTTGTAGGTCACAGAAACGGAGGGGGCGCTGGACTGGTAGTTGTCGCACCACGAGTCCTTGTTGATGGCGACCTGGCAGGCGGAAGCGGTTCCCCAGGGAGCGCAGCCAGTCTCGGTGGCACTGCCATCCTCATCGGTGAAGTCGAAGGTCTTGGTCAGGACGATGACACGGGCGGACGAGTCGCCGAGGTACGAGACCAGCTCGTCGTTGGTGGTGGGGGTGACGGCAGTAGCAGAGCCTCCACCGGTGACGCCAGAGGCGAAACCCTCGGGGGTACCGGTGACGGAGACGGCAGCAGCCTGCTGGGCAAGGGCCGCAGCGGCCAAAAGGAAGGACTTGGCGAACATCTTGGAAAAAAAGTGTAGAAAAGAGTTGAACGAATGAAAGAATGAGTGACTGTGGGAATGAAACAACAAGAGAGAACGGATCGACAGAGCAAGGCAACGTCGAGTTGATATACCATTGAGAGCTAAGATAGAAACTGGGTCTTTCGAGGAGCTCACCCGAGCCATTGGATCACCCTATTCCATGAATCCATCAACTTGCCATCGACAACACGATGGATTAGGCCATGGCATGGATTGTTGGCCGCTGGCCGCGTAGTACGGGCCCCCTTGGTGATGCGGGCGCGTAAACAACCATGGAATTGAATATATGACGGGGGCTTCCCGCTCCACACACAAGTCCAATGGCAGAACCAACGGTCACTGAAACAGGCAATGATGGCTGGTCATCCGAAGCGCCATCCCGGACGTCGAGGTCGTGGCCGGGGCGGTTCGTGGCACAGACCTAATCAATGTAAAGCTCCGATCGACGCAAGACGGAGTACGTCCTGTGTGACATTAATTCTGCCAGGTCCACCCCATCCTGCCACGCGGGTCCGTCCCGAAGCAAACGAGCCTCTCACAGGCTCCCAGAAACCATTTTGGACTTTGACAAACCACAAAAAATCCCATCAGCATCCAGGTTTGGGGTCCTTTGCGGCTCCGTAGCTCACTTCCCAAGTTCCCATATGTTGGAATTCATGTTGGGACTGGCAAAAAATACCCCTGACCTCCCGCAGCGGAGACTACTCCCCCCACCACCCGAATCAGACATTCACAAAGTCATTTCAGGGGTGGCTGTCAGACAACGTACGAGTCCCAATCTGCGAGGCTTTCGTATCCTCTATGTTTAGCCATGACAGCCTCCCGGGCAATAAAGCTACAACAAGATGAAGCTGCAGGAGAGACAACATGGAACCCGCACGGCAGTTGCCATCACGCATTGGAATCGCCCCCTCCCCTCCTCACCACCGGACCCGGGACTAAGGATCGTGGGGGATTTATTTCGTCTGAAACTACGCTGTATTCGGAACTCACCGACACTGAACAGGGAACGACCAGGTGGAGAAATGCCAGCAAACACAACGTGACGTGACATTTCAGAGAAATTCGGAGCCGAGTAGGGACTGGACCATACGCATACATACGCAAACACACATACGGACGGGAACGAAAAAAGTTTTGTGGTTCATTGATGACTTTTTGGCGGGCCCGACACAATGCAACCAGGAACCGCACTGTCTCTCCCCTGAGAAGTAGCAATAGGGGAGCCGAGGGCAGTGTAAGGTATTGATGGCGGCCAGACCCCGTTGGAGCGGGTTGTTGCATTATTTGACGTTAGGCGAGTCTTTCTCGGTTCATTGTGACATGCATTGCAACGCTGTTTTGAGTTTAAGCTGCTGAGCCAGACTTAGTTTTTAATATCGAGTGTTCGAGAAGCCGTGACACAAATCAATATATTCAACTGGAGACGCGTAACATATCGGTGAGGTGCCGAGGCAAGAGAATGAACTTTGGTCTCCAGTTGAGGTCTTGCTCAGCCGTGCCGATGGGAGAAGAGCGATGAGGCGGATTGTTTCCGGGGTCTCCCGGCCGAGAGCTTGTCGCCAGTTGGTCCACGCAATTCCCTTGTTCGTCTAGTTTCGCCTCCACCTTGGCAATGGTTCAAAGGCAACGATGCATGAGCCGTCGCGGAGACAAATTAGTTAATATGGAAAAGAAGTGAATGAGATTGAAATGCGTCAGTGGGTGCACGAAGGCCGGAGTTTATCCTGATTATTATCGCCGTTTGGACGAGAAAGATTTTTGATAGTTGCATAGAATTCATAAAAAGTCATACACCTTGCCCGTTCTTCGCAAATGAGGAAGGGGTGCTCCGTAGATATTGTTTCATGAAAGCCTTTGAAGACGTTTGCCAAGAACGCCAAGAAGAATCCTAGGGAACGGCTGCAACCTCATACTTGACAACATCAATGATCAGACTAAGCAGTGGAACGATTATACATGTATTCTCTATAACTTGACTATACAACAACTATATCCCAAGATCAATATCTCGATTCTCGAAAGCCACAGTGATCTTCATGCGCTTGGATCGGGCGCTTCTAATTTTGTGTTTTAAGGTTCTCTTACAATGCTACGCCATCGCCAGGTGGCCCTCTTCACTGAAGGGGATAACAGACAGTGCTATTACAAGATTAGCCGGGGGCCCACGTTCCCACGTTCCGAAAGTTTCTGCTGATAAACCATCTCCACTCTCGAGAGCGCACGTCTGGGGCAGTTGTCGAACTCTGTTGCGCACCAGCAACTCCAGAGTCAGTGGTATTTTTTGAGTTCAAAGACTCGCTGCACGCACAAAGTCAATTTGACTGCCGCCAAGACTTTTTCGTAAGTTGGCCTATCCGTTCTGCTAGTGTACGATTCTAGGTGGGTGTGGTAATCGTGGGAGTAGTTCTGCACCAGGCCGGGGGAGGGCTCCAGCGCTCATCTGCGGGCTTAACGGGCAGAATTTCGACATTCGGCGGATTTGTGAGCAGAGCTCTAGATCGCTGATCATCATTTTCCGGTAGTGATTGAAGGCAGATTTAAAGGGTTTGGTGGGCTGTGACGACAGAACCACGCGATTGCTGGAGGACCATTGATTTCCCCATAGTGGTATGCAATATGGATGGGATAAAAGGACCTCCGACCCTTGAAGTTGACAAGTAGACAATCAACTCAGCTGTGAATGAGGCCCACGAATTATCTCCATAGACGAAATACATTGATTGTCAACTCTTGTTGGGTTGATTTGAGTCATTACAAGTTTGAACACGAAATTGAGCAACCGACAGCAGACTTGACACACTGTCAAAATTTCGAGTTTTGTTTCAAAGGCCAGTTTCTGATCGTCTACGTGGCTGCGATGAACTGATTCAGCAGGCGCGTGTGGTGAGCAGTGTCAGTCCCGGACGCAGATTGCCTCTGAGTAAGGGACGATCATCAAATATAGACAAACCGGTTCATCCACATCATTGAGAGAGAACTTTGAGAGAGAGATAACTGTGGTACTCTTGCTGTCAGAATGATGGAAGAAGTTATCGCTTCATAAGTATGGTGAGTCTTTGCGGCAAGGTAAGGCTTTCCAACACAAGTGTAGAAGTCGAAACCTCGATAATTCGGCATACACAACTACTAAGGAGGTTATCTCATTGTTGCCAGAGGTTTCCAACTCTACGAGACCATACTCGCGATTCTCTTTGCTTGAATAAAGTTTTAGGGCATAGGTGTAGAGTAATACGAGTGCAGTTAATGAGGGAAGTGCGGTCTTGACTAAGACACCGATTAAGGAAACTGCACGTGTTCACCATTTTCAGTGCTGAGTGAGTCTGTTGCATGCATTCACAGGTAAAACTGTCAACTTTGACAGAGAACGATGCAATATCCTTGCTTTTGGCTTTGTTTCTTGAAAGCACAAGAAATTTACGGCCAAGATACACTGCTGCCCTCCAAGGACCCAACATCCAGAGAACGACCACGGCCTGAAGAAGAGATGAAAGAGAGCTAACATCTTGTCAAACGAAATTTGATTTTTCCCTTCAAATCAGCTGTAGAAAGGAGATTCAACTTCTGAATAAACCACATCGCTTGCATGGGGAGAGGCCAAAGTGCAGACTCAGAATCAGATCCAAAATGTATGAGTCGGCATTTCGGAGTTTAGGGTTTGCAGCAGTCAGCTTCAGCAATAGTGCGTGCGTCATGGCCACGCAATGTAGGTCTTTGAGATCAGCAAAGTTCAGGTCGAACGAACCTCTTGCTATCAATTCCAAAAACTGCACATGGTTCACATAGTCCAAGAACGTAGTGTTGCGTAGTTTTCTTGAACATGTTGCCAATTGGTGGAGGAACCAATCGTCTTTCACTCAGGTGGCTGGTGTAGAAAGTTTCCTCGGATGAAATGCCGAAAGAGTGGGAACCGATGGTGCAAGATGTGCATCAATGGCGTTCATCACAACGGTTTTCATAAGCGCCACCAACCACCGATAGAGCTCAGATGGTGTCATTGGTTTAGACTGACATCTTGACATGGGCATCGCGGAGATTCAGTCTTGTTTCGACAACGTCAAGTTCCCCAAAAGACTGAAAACACTGTGTTCATGCCATGTTCTGCTGTATGAGCCTACAGTGCCAGCACCCTATCACGAATTGTCAGGTTTCGATGCGTCAATCGGCAATCCTCTCCACTAACGACCCCATTGACAATACAACTCCCGCATGACGCTGTCTTTGTTGTTGTTGTTGTTGTATTTAACGCCGTGGCGGCCGGGCTAGAGCCCTTACCGCAGACCTCCCGAAGGGTATATGGCGTGGAGGGCCGTGAGCCAAGGCTACCTACTCTACAGTACGTCGTCTCTTTACATCGTCCTCCAAATCATGCCTTGTGGCCACTACGCGTTCTGTCTGTCCCCGGTTCCCGCTGGTGCCCCAGTTTCATTCTTTCCCAAATCGTCCCTTGGAATCGGGAGGTTCTTTGTAGTCCGCACTCACATCTACGTAGGTGTGGATGCTGCTACCGCAGACAGATCTTCTGGAAGAAGTCCGTCACGCGGAGAAAGGCCTCGAAGCCTCGTGGGTCGGTGATTAATCTCTTGAAGTAGGCCTCGAGAGATCCCATAGGGCCTATGGGCTCGGGCATACTGCGAGAGTGGAGGGTCGGCCACCGTTGCCTCCTCGCCAGCGTTAGTCGACAGTAGACCAGGTGGTCCACGTCTTTCGCCTCTCCACAAGAGCACATCATTAGAGCGTCGTCGTGGTTGAAACGTCGGTGATATTGCTCGAAGTCCCCGTGACCCGATCGTGCCGCCAGCAGGTGATGTAACGTAGCCCGCGGCAAGGCCAGTTCAGGAGGGCTGGACAGAGCTGCCTCAAGCCCCAAGTCCGCGTACCGCGGCCTTCGCTCTTTATACCACCATCTCCTGTGCTGGCTTTGTAATTTTTCCCTTGCAAGCCGCTTGATGCCCGCTAGTGTTGCCATTTGACCCATCCGCGCCGGCAGTGTCGTTCCTTCTTTGGCCAGCCGGTCCGCGGCCTCGTTTCCTTCGATGCCCTGGTGTCCCGGGGACCAGTGCGTCCGTATATCAAATATCCTGGCCGCTTCTTGGATTTCGAGGAACGCGTCTTGTGACGAGTCCGGCGCCTTGCCGCGGATGCCTTGTATAACGCTGGTGTTGTCGATACATATGTGGATTGGATGACCGCGATTGGTGAGCAGAGCCCTTCTGAGGCCGGTTCGCGCCCCTTCGACCTCGGCGTCGAACACTTCTGCTAGTCCGAGTCGGCCGCACCCTTGTGCTATGCGTTTGGAGTCTCGGTAGATGACGAAGCCGTACCCCACGGCTCCGTTCGTCGCCCTGGAGCCGTCCGAGAAGACGATCATATGGCTTTCCGGTACTGTCTTTAGCCAGCGCTCGAAAGCTTTCGCAGCCTCTTCTTTGCATTGAACTACTATCTGATCCTGTGAGCTTGGCAGGTACTGTGATTGAAGGAACGCTGGTCTTCCGCATCTTGGCAGAAGTTCAGCCGTCCGTTGTAGTCTCGTCTGTTGCTGTCCCTGCTGGGAGAGCCGCGCGACTAGCGGGTGTCGGCGATCAATCCTCTGTAGTCGGACTGCGGCCCGTAAGCGGACGCCCTCTAAGGCGACTTTGGCTGACGGTAAGCCGGCGTCTCGGAGGAGGCTACTGGTTGGCGTTGTCCTCCAGACAGGCAGAACGGCCCTTGCTGCCGCTGTAATGACGCTGTCGATCTTCTGCACGAGCCCCTTTTGGCCTGTGTTGACGGGTCTTCCTTGGAGAGGCGGATTCGTGTCTGTCTCCGCTTGGGCGTCTCGAAGCCGGCTTCGTGATACCTGCGTACCATGTTTCGGCGCCGAAGAGCGCGATCGGCAGTACGCAGGAGACGACGGCTTTTCGCACGGCGGCCGCTGGGAGTCCCCTCTTTGTGTTCGTAAGCTGTCTCAGATGTTGAGCTGCCCTCTTTGCTGCAGCTACTTTTGCGTCGACATGGTGCCGGAAGGACAGTCTCTTGTCGAACCAGACACCCAGCCAGCGTACAGGTTTCGTCGAGGCCTTGACCACCAAATCCCCCGCCCGGACCTCTGGCAGCTCCGCTGGCTGGCCGTGCTTCCTAGTAAAGTGGATGACCTCGCACTTGCTCGGGTCAAAGGAGACCTTGTTCTCCAAGCCCCATCTGAGAATGCCGGCTGCGCTTCGGTTGAGTATTGCGACGTTGCTCTCCAGGGAGGGGCTGATGGCCAGAGTGGCGATGTCGTCCGCGTACCCGAATCGCGCGTTCGGGTCGTCTTCAAGTATTTCCGCGATGTAGAGCAGAAAGACGATGGGAGACAGAGGCGACCCCTGCGGCAGCCCGCATGACAGAGGAAAGTATTCCGTTGTGCTTTCTTCCAGTCGGACTCTGGCGATGCGGATGCAGCAGAAGCTGAAGATGAGTCTAACCAAGCCGTGTGGCCATCCCTGCTGACGCAGTCTAATGACGAGCCCGGTTCCGAAGGACGGAGTCGAACGCCCCTTTTACGTCCATAGTCAGAAGTGTCGCCGTGAGCCCTTTTAGGAGGGCCGTTTCGATATCGTGGGCGAGGCAGGTCGTCAGATCGACGGCTGACCTGCCCTGTAGGGCTCCGATCTGTTGCGGACTGACGATGCGCTCGACAATCGCCAGGGACGCCATCCTTCTGGCTATCAGTCTCTCGAGTCCCTTGCCCAGGCACGAGAGGAGCGCGATCGGACGCCAGGACCCGGGCTTGGAGGCATCCCCTGCCGGCCTTCTGGATCATGACCACCTCAGCTCTGCGGAAAGGCAGAGGAAAGTGGCCGGCCCGCATACAGGACTGGAATAGCTGCCTGACCGGCTCCGAGATGACGCCCCAGCAGGCCTGGAGGAGGCGCGTGGTGATCCCGTCCACACCAGGGGTCGTTGTCTTTGTTAAGGTGGCCGTCTTCACTTCTTCTCCGCTAACATTGTCCTGCCAAGTAATCGCTCGCCTTGGGACGACGGGTACGTCAAACGGGTCACCCGGTGCTCATCTTCCGCACTAAACCTGTCGAGAAGGGCTCCCGAAGCGCTTGG